>NC_054753.1:17532357-17709061 GCF_018143015.1 Lytechinus variegatus
ATTTCTAAGTATTTGGTGACATTTTTTTTTTCACTGGCTGCCTGCTCAGAATGTTTCGGTGCCACTTGCATATGCCAACTCAACCTTCATACTGAAGACAAGATCATATGTATACATTTACCTGTCATGCACCTTTAATGTTGATTTTCAGTAATAAAATTTATATAATAATAATAATAATAATATAGGATATTTATATTGCGCACATTTCCACCTTGTTAGGTGCTCAAGGCGCTCCTATATTACCCGGCTAAGCTAGGCGTTCATAGCGCACACAGCTTCTTAAGGAATTACTTCCTATTTTAGTGGATCAGTTTCTTGCTGAAGGAAATTACGCCATGGCTGGGATTCGAACCCACGACCCTCTGTTTCAAAGTCCGAAGACTAATCCACTGGGCCACAACGCTCCACATATGGATTCTTTATTCATTGAATAAACATTCAAAGGAAATATTTGCATATAGTAGGTACATGTAATTCTGCCAGAGTCAAAACCTTTGGTAACTCGGAAGTCTGTCTGTTCAAGAAATTGACATATACTACATATAGCAAATGTTTTGAATAATCTGGCCTTAAATTGCTTAGACTTAGGTGAATATACCACTTATGGAAGGTTGACTGAGGCAAAATTAGTTATTTATCTATTTATTTATTTCATTTCCAGGCAAGAAAACATGACAGCAATAGAAACATTACAACAGAAATGTAAAATTGAGCACCAGCCAATGCCTGGGGATCACCCAAAAGAATTGAAAATTCTGTTGAGATGTTCTCCACATTGGCTGGTGTATAGATAGAATAACGCAAAATAGCAATAAATTCAAACATGTAATTACAATGCTTCTATAACAATTGTATAGTTATACATAACAATATGTTTCTACATATACTTATCTTTTCCCCTCTCCCTTTTCAGAGTTGCAGAAGGAAGTAAATCCCAGTGAGTGATTGAAGGCAGATACATTCAGTGGCAAGGCAAATGAACCATATTCTACATGCCTCCATTTGGCGCTGAACAACAATGGCCTTGAATAATATTATCAATCCCCAATGGTGCTAGCTAGATCACACGTGTGAATGCATGCTCCTCTTTCATGAGTACTGACTGATTGATCATCACTCACGAACGCATTGATGCCATGGATAAGACATTGCCAAAATGTCTGAATGACATGTTAAGGCGACCGCACATCATCTTACGACTGGTCTGCGACCCAATTTCAAAGCAAAATGTAGTAGAATTTGATGCTAACATTGAGACTTTGAATATCTTACTGTATAATGTTCTAAATCATCTTACAAATACCTATGTTGAAATCTGTGACGATGCTTTCATCCTTAAAATAAAAGCGAATTTAATATCTAGTCGTAATGATGTCATAGCAGTCGTACGATTGGCTACGATTTGAAACTAATTTGGCCTTTACTCCGAAATAAAGGCTTGCAATCTTTCAAAATGGTTATATTAGTATTCTTTTAATTAATTTAAACCTCAAATAAAATGATATGTTCCATTCAAATTTTCTGAAAATTAGCAAAATTCGATTTGTTTCAAAATCTGATTGCGAACAGTCGTAAGGTGAGCGGTGCCCTTTACTGATCACCATTGGGCAGTTTGTGATACATTGATTTTTTTTAATTGCAATGTGGCATACTATGTTTCGTCATTGGAAATGTGATGGTGATTTGTACTGCATCATACGCAACAATGATGCTGATGAGGTACGTGTAACATATCTATCACAAGTTATAAAGTTTTTAATAATGTATTACTGATCACCACTGGTGATTGATAGCGCTATCCAACAAGTGACTAGCATATTACTGATCGCAACTGGTGTTTGATAGCGCTGTCTGTCACGAGTGGTGATAACAGTAAAAGACATGTTACCGATCACCGCTGGTGATTAATACTGCCCTTCTTTGGCAAAAGGTAGCAAGTGACACATCAGTCAAATTTGAGTTACTGTATTGTTGTTTCTGAAACGCCCTTTGTATGTTGCATGTTCAGGCAAAATTTGGGGAAGAAATGATCATTCTATGGAAAGATATTGAAGAAAATATGCTGTTAAATTGCATTGACGCCAGTGACGACCTTACATTGCTCATTTAAAACAAATGATACTTTGGCAACTCGCTTCCTTTTGCAAAAGTATGGCAGAATAGTGCTATCCTTTGAGAGTGATGATAACGTCTGAATAATATATTACCTCGGTGATTGTTACCACTATCTATTGTGAGTGATGATAATGTGTGAATGACATTTTGCTGATCACTATTGGTGATTGTTATTTATATGACACCTAGATAGATCCTTGTCATTTGATTGGTTGGTCGAAATCAATCATTCAGCCCATTTTATAATGACGTCATCGACCGTGCAATTTTAGATCCATTCGTTGTGCAATTTTGGATCCCTACGATTTTGTCCATTGCACACACACCCAGACTGCAGGCACCACTCGAATATGCATCAAGCATGTTGTATGTATACGATAATCAACAGACCGAGCTCGCTCTGCATGAGCATATTTATCATCAAAATTCACAAATTTCATGTGAAAAAAGAGTCTATTTTGAGGTGATATATAAACCAAATAATGAATGATCTTATCATTCGTGCAATGGACAGAATACATCATTCGGTGAAAGATGAAATGAGTGATCCATTCAACTCCGCTATGCCTCGTTGAATGGATCATTTCATCTTTTGCATCGTGAAGTATTCTGTCCATTGCACTCATAAACATTCATTATTTGGATACTGAAACTGCCATTGGTTTTTACACATATTATAACCTAAAGCCCTCTACTTTCACATATATATAGCCTACATTATATGCCTTGACAGTTTAATTGTACCAAAGATATAGAAATTATTTTACAACAGTACAATATAATATTATAATCGATGACTCCCTGTATAAACATGTAGTGATATTGCATTGTAAACTGCTATACCATTCCAAATGAAAGTCAGCTGCATGCAATAGATGACTTAAACATGAGTGGTAAATTGTAAGTTGATTACCGGAAATTACTCTATATAATTCCATATGCACCTGATAAATGTAAGCTGTATTTGATTGATGTGCCATTGATTTAATGTTATAAATACAGTATTGTTGATATTCAGATATAGATTTTTTGCAGTATTAGAAATATTTGTCTGTGCTATGTGACAGGAGAGGTGCCATTGCTGTTCACCAAACGTCTTGAATATAGAGTACCAAAGTGTTGACGTCATCAATTTTCACTTTTTGCATATCAGCGTTTTCGGTGCCATATTTTGATAGAGCATGATGAAAAACCCCCATAACCCAAATTTGGTGGGAATCGGTCCATGGGGGCCTTAGATACGACCTCATGAATACATAATTATCCTCTTTGAAGTCAGTGTCTAAGGCCCCCATGGACCGATTCCCATCAAATTTTGGTAGTGGGGGTTTATCATCATGCTGTACCAAAATGTGGCATAAAAAACGCTGAAATGCTAAAAGGATTTTTGTGATGTCATCACTTCGGTAATCTATTATGTTTGATATATCTTCACTTTGTTTGGCTATTCTTGGTCACATGTGTGACCAAATTATGACAAATCTTAACTATGATTAATTATAAATCTAAACAATTTTAGAGATTTAGTAATATAATGGTTATATTTACATTAACATGTTTAGTCAGCTATCATTTGGAAATATTTTTTGCTCTCCATTATCAAGGTCAGAGGTCAAAAGAAGTGGGTCATGTGTGTGACTTCACCCAGAAGCATGAATTTGAAAGTTTACTTTCATTTTTAGATTCATGTGATTTTCAAAATTAAAATTAAACTCTTAAAAATCATCATAATTAGTTATAAATCTAAAGTCAAGATTGTTGTGATTTCAGTCACACAAGAATAGCTCTTTTGTGGCATCACTGATACTTTCAGAATGGTTGTTTGAATATTTAATTGTTGAAAAACATTTTTATTATTGATGATGAGATGATAAATGATGTACATGTAAAATTCATAGTTTTTAAACCTCCATCGCTCTTGTTTGATCCTATGACATGTAAATGATAGCTGTGTAGTGCCATCAACAAGCATGCTGTTCATATCAGTGTAATAATATATTGTGACCTTTGACTTTGACACTTACCATGTATCTTGTATTGCTGCTTACGCAAGGGGGGGGGTTCGGGGGTTCAAACCCCCCCCTTTCCTTTTTTTTTTTTTTTTTTTTTTGCTTGTCTCCCCAGAGGTCGGTCTGGTCAAGGAGTTATCGGGCAAGAGCCTGATAACTCCTTGGTCTAGTTACGGACAGTTCCCCTACCCAATAATGTATATGACAGCAATAATGAACAGAATCTCACGTTTCCGACGAAAAACACAGAAAAAATTTCCGCTCGCTTCGCTCGCTCCATTTTATTATATCTTTTATTTCCGCATGTCGCCGACATGATCACGGTATCGCCATTAACAAGGCCATACATGATTATCATGATGTATACTTATGAATAGAAGTGAACCAAGACAAAGACATACGTTTTCTTACAAAATATGTTTTACCAATATGAAAACCAAAATGACGGAAAACGCTAAAATGTCGGTTAGCTCGCTCCGCTCGCTCGTAATAATTTATGAAATTCCATAAGTATCTAGTCTCCTGTTCAAGGCCGTATTATGAGTGTTACGAATAGAAGGACATGTAGCATCGACTAATACTTGATTTACTAACAAACTATTGACAAGAAATGTATGTTTTGACGGGAAAACGCGAAAATTTCGGCTCGCTCACTCCGCTCGCTCGTAATCATTTATGAAATTTCTTAAGTTTCTAGTCTCTTGATCAAGGCCATATCATGAGACTTACGAGCAGAAGGACATGTATCATCAACTAATATGTAATCATTACCAACAAGCTATTGAGAAGAATTGTATGTTTTGACGGAAAAACGCAAACATTTCGGCTCGCTTGCTCCGCTCGCTCGTAATTATTCATGACATTTCTCAAGTTTCTAGTGTTCTGATCAAGGCCATATCCAGGCGCGTAGCCAGGGGGGGGCGGTCGCCCCCCCAAAAAAAACGTCCCCAAAAAGAAAAAAAAAAGGGAAAAAAGGAGAGGAGAAAAGGAAAAGGGAAGGAAGGAAAGGGAAGAAAGGTAGCTTTGTGTTTTTTCTATTCTTTATTTTTTCTCAAAAGAGAAACTCCTTCACTCTTCTTGCTTTAAATTCATATATGAATTTTGCTTCCGCGCTGCGCGCGGTTAAATGACAATATTGAAGTTCTTCATTGTTCCCCCACCTTTTCTCTAACCCTGTTTTTCCACCTCAGCTATGTGCTTCTTGCCAGTTAAAGTTAAAATTGTATACATTAGGGCATGAATTTGAGTAAGGTTAGGCCGAAGTAAATGTATGAAGTTATCTTTTTTTTTCAATTGATCGCGCAACTTCTGGTCTGGTCGGCTCCGAGCGGGTAAAATCTTTATATCAGTTTCTGCCGTCACCTCCATAAAGTCAGCTTCTCCCGCTTTTCAGCTCATTACTATAAACAACCATAATTTGGGGGCAAACAGGTTCCTAATTTAAAAAGAGGAAGGTATGGAATTCGTGTCGTATTAAATAAAAAGTACAATATTTTTTTATCAAATTGTATTAAACTTCATGTCATTTCCCTGTATACATTCATCTCCTGTCCTGTTTTGCGCCCTCAGTCTGAAATTTTGAATGACACTTAAGTTTCTTTATATTCAAAATGAAGCGCTTCAGGATAAGTCAAAAAATTAATCATCCTTTGTTATATAGATAGATAATTTCAATAAATCACAGAAGTTTCAACTTTATGCGCACTATTTTCCTTGTAATGAAGTTCAATAATCTTAGAAAATCAATTAAATTAGAGACGATTGGGTATTAGAGATATCTACATTTGATGAAACGTGCGCCCTTTGAAATTTCAGAGTTTCATTGCTCATCGCGGGGAGGAATATCTTCCTCTACCAATCTTCTCCTCTGTTTTGCGAGTTAAAAATATGCACTGATGCTAAATTGTTTGTAATCAAATCTGATCTTTCCAAAGAAAGTTTCAATATATCCTTGAGAATACCCTTTTCTCGGGACCCTTTTTATGGCAAGAAAAATTGATAAATCACTTTAGCTTCCGCGCTTCGCGCGGAGTTATTATCATTTTAATTTCCTCCATTGTATACCTCTTTTGTGCGTTTACAATCACTTTTGAAAACAAGGTTCAAAATCGCAATATAGTCAACCGAATTGGAGGTACTAGAGACAAGAGAAACGGCTCCTTTTCATTTTAATTTATGAAACACTAAAAGCTTCGCGCTTTGCGCGGGAGGGGGAAACTCCCCCTCCCTGCACCCACCCCCTAGGGAGCGCGCTTTGCGCGCTCTGTAAGTGTTGGCACGCTTCGCGTGCATTTACCGCCCCCTCCAAAATGAAATCCTGGCTACGCGGTTGGCCATATCATGAGTGCTACGATCCGAAGGACATGTAGCATCGACTATGATACCAACAAACTATTGACAAAAAGGTTATTTTTTTCAACGCAAAAACGAGAACATTTCTGCTCGCTCGCGGGTCATGACCGCACTGTTACATACCCATCCCCACTTAAATGTTATTGTCTTATTTGCAGCGCTGATAAAAAAAGAAAAAAAAAACATCACTCCCCCCCCCGCTCATCACTTTTTAGAGACTGGGCGGGAGATTTAAAAAAAAATCAGCTCGAAAACCCCCCCCCCTTTCAAAAATCCTGCGTACGCGCCTGATCTTGTATTGCTGCTTACCGGTAATAATGGATTTAGCTAATTTTGCAAGAATCAAAACACCATTGCTGACAAAAATGAAGTAATAATTCTATCTCATGAAGAAACAGATGATATGATTCCTCAAATTTCAGTTCCCAAATTTTTTGAGGCGTAAAATTCCTTCATATACATGCATTGGCATCAATTAACAGTACATTAATGTTCTGTACAAATGACAAATATATTTACCAAATCATATTGATTAAAGGTACTTCTGCTTGAAATACTAAACCAAAGAAAGAAAAGATACATGTGTATGCAAATGTGTATGAAATATATTTTCAGAAATATAGAGGAAATTATATTAGGACTTTTTTTAGGGGGGGTTATAATAACCACAAATTTAATAGCTATCAAAGTTACAATAATCATAAGATCATTGTGAAACAGGCCCCTAGCACCCATACAAATTATATAAAAGAGTTTTATTGTATTTAAGATGTGATGGTGATGACATATAATGCCTACAGAAACTCATAATGAATGCTAGTTTGTGGAATGTAACATTTACACTATGTCAAAGTGATTTGTGAATAGTGTGGTTTTATAAACAATTTCCTTCAATTTTTATTTACTGCATGAGGAGATATTATGGATCACTAGGATTTGCAATGAGAGATTTCTAAGGTATCCTACAGAAATTCAAAACACATCAATAGCTGTATTTTAATTAACACATGTATACACCAAGATTTATGGATGATTTTCATTTTACCATGTGTCCGCACAAGTTTATTTTTAAAAATCTATAATCTACCAAGGTCCATTTATTTTGGACTCCCTCCCTTCTGAAATCAAAATTTTTAAATCATTAAATATTTTAAAAGATAGGTATTGTAAATTTCTGTTGGATAATATTGACATTTTTAACAGTTCCTAGGTACAGGCTTATATTATCTTTGTATTGTCTTAGTTTTTTTTGTGTTTGTTCTTCTTTATGTCTTATTTACAATTATTATCTTGAGAATATATTTTATAATAATTTTTGGGTCGGCCTATTCATAAGGGCCATTCCCTTCTGGCCGCAACCCACTTTGCTATTTTATGTACATGTATCCTTCTTACTTTCTGCTATTGCTACTTATGTTGTAATATGTGTACTGTTTTGTTATTTTTTTTATCGATGTCATACTGTTATGTATCTTTTATTGCAAGGATAAATAAATTTCAATTGAATTCAGTTGAATTGAGTGTTTCATAAAGCAAATAGTGATCTCCACTGACTTATTTGATCTGAGCCAATCAGATGCAAGGATTTCAGTAGCTTGTAACAGTTGGCATTGGAAATCACCGACCATTTGTTTCATGAAATACTCCCAACACTCCATACATACATGTAACTCCCTTAAATTATTCTATCCAGTGACTTCATGTCCATGACGACCTTTTAGAACTGGAGTAAGTTCAATGATCCCCCCCTCCATATACCAATGGGCATTGATGAAAACAGTGTTTTGTTATTTGCTATTCTGTCAGTCATCCAGTTTTGAACTTTGGTTTCGTCCCCAACTACAAGAGGCCGAATTCACCTCGCACTCACTGAGATCACCCACACTCCCTCCCTCCATACGGACACATATTGGTAGGATATAGCTTTCATTATGTCATCTATAAATTCATTTGCAAGGCTTATTCGTGCACAAAGGCATATGAATTTCAGCTTTATTTTTTTTATTTGTGTTCGAGATGCGTCTTTTGATACCATTGTGTTTTCATGAAAGGTTGTATCACTTGTTAATTACATGCATTTAAGGTCCCAATTCTGGAACCAAAGAATTTTGGTTGACATTGCATTGATAAGCTTGTGATATCAATATCTGAAATAAAGTGCTAAACAAATTGATATGCCCCTCGTTTTTTAAGCTTCAAAAATTGTATTACATGTATGTTTCTGTAACTTCTTTGGCCTTGTATCTCATTGACTTTATACACACATTTCTGCGCTTTGTTTTTTTTTGCACCATGCCTTAACGATTGAAGTCCTTGACATATACACACTTTGAGAGAACACCTCATTTGTTACTGCCAATGTGGTAAATGTTACTGCCATCCATCCTGTAGGGTTGGCACCTCTGACTTTGGTCCATATATTGAACTCGGGTTTAAAGGTAAGAGACAGTAGTTGCTGCAAACAACTATTTCATGAGAAAATCTTTTAAATCAAGGTTAATTGTCAAAATATTATATATCTAGTTACAGTACATAAATGTAAACTTATCTTTGTAAAATCATGAAATCTTAGCTCGACGTCAATAATTCTGATGATCGCAAACGCAGAAAAGCATTAGTTGGACAGTGTATTAATATTGCTTCGAAAAAAAATACATGTACCCCACATTTGATGGAATTCCGTGCTTATTTTGCTAATTTCTCAGCAATCAATGGATTCTTTTCGAACTCAATTTTGAGATCCTCGCGAAAGACGGTTACCACAACTGGTATTTGTCTGTAATCTCTAACGTTATAGATTTGTTTGATTCATCAGCTCTTCTATTACTCGGATAATTCATAACTCTCTTGGAATAATGTATGAACTAGTTTATTTGCTCTTGTAGCGTGATGAACGAGCACAGAGAACATACATGTACATATAATTAAAGATACAATACATGTATGAAATTTTGGCATAAAGGGCTTTCCATAATTTTAGCACAGAATGAGGCAATGGCCAAAGTTAAACCAGACTTCAAGATATGGGCCATTTCATTTAACATCTTAACAGATACTACGGGTAATTATGAAAGGCAATCCAAAGAGATGCAATTTTAAAAACATGCAGATGAATGTGGATGCTGTTTACTGTAAAATGTGTAGGACATATCTATTAAAGTACAGCATTAAAGGAGTCATTGATGTTTCATCATGGATTTTTTTTCCTTTATTCCAATTTTGACATTTTTTTTTTGCAGAACAACAAAAAATACTTTTTTATGAAATGAGAGAATGTTTTTTGTTTATGATTTGGCACTATGCCTGTGACATAACTGTCTTTGGTCAATGAGAGTGCCATATATTTTTTATAGAATGAATTGGGATTTTAGTTGTGTGTTTGGTAGGTGGACTGATTTTAAAATACTAGGCGTTCTAAAATGAGATGTGATAGAATGCAGTATATATATATCTATGTATATTAATTCTATATTATGCATTGGTCAGTTTGTGATGTTATTCAAAAAGAAATATTGTGTTTGGAATATTTTCTTGTGCTGTCATGCTGCTTGTAATGTCATTTCTCACCAATGCTTGTTGCAAGAATTTATGAGAGAATTTTACATCGGGTTTTACACAATAAATGTGTGTTTATCAAAGTATATTGTGACATTTTGATTTATTGTTTGAGTTTTGTGGAACTTACGGTATGGCAGCTTATTCAGACAAGATGGGTTTATAATAACTCCTTGTGCATTTCATTTAGAGATGTCCAACTGTTACTGACGTGGGGCCTAGAACTAAAAATGCAGTTTTTCACTTTTTTTTCATGGAGACTTGGCAGCCCTTATGGTCACGGAAAAAAAGGTAAATAACTGCTGATTTTCAACATCTCCCTTATTCATGCATTATTTTTTTCATTGGATCATAATTGTAATTGAGAGTAATCTCCCTTCTAAGCATTGTCGTAATGATCCAAAAATTTGGAGGGGGCTTGATATTGCGCACCGCGTAAAATTAATATGAAGTTGTGGGCGAAGCGAGCGAGCAAAAATGTCAACATTTCTATTATGAAAGTCAAAGTTTGTGATAGAATTTGACATGATATTCTGAAAATAATACATTTCACCCTTATCCCTTTCCTTTTCTCCTTTTTTTTATTGGTCGTGAAAGCCCCCCCCCCCTTCTGTATTGAATTGAATTGAATTTATTACCAAATATTACTGTCAGGTACAATTACAAGGAACTAGTACATCACATAAACAAAACATTTGGTAATTGGAGCTAACATAATAGCAAGATGCTAATTGAGGTTAACCCCAAATAATGTCATTATCATAGTTTAAACAATAAATTTAACTAAATCTCAATATTATACAACTAATTCAATACTAATTCTTCTTATTACTGTTGCAAAAAGTTTCAATCATTTTCAGTGAACATATTTACACTATTTACAAAAAAAACTTAATTATTCACAAATTCTTTACATAGAATTATTTGTTTTCAGGCAGTATTTTACCCTATCAAATTAATTATAATCTTCCAGTAGCATTAGGGACACTTGGGCCCGTATTCTGAAGTCGGGTTTAACTTAAACTCAGGTTCAAAGTTGAGGTTTAAGTATGGATGGCCAATTGTTACATAAATCGCCAACAATAGAGATATCATATTTCAGCTCATTTGGCTCTCAAAATTATTCAAAATCATTTATTTCAGTTTTAAAAGATGTGGACCTTTGTTGTCAATATCATTATTTGAGTATTATTAAAGAGGATAAAATCATTTATCAGGATACAATTTCTGTTTAAAAGATGTGGAGTTTGACAAAAATTTAATAAAGGGTCAATGATTTTTTTAATAAGGAAGAATCGCTCAAAGAACAAAAGAAAGAAAGATTTAGTTTGTTACAATTCTAGCGATTTTTTTGTATGAAAGCAGCATTAAATGTATATAGGTGATATTGCACCTTGTATTTTGTATATTAATTTCTGTTGACGTTAGCTCCCACTGATATAATCTTTTTACTCTCCATTTATGCTACTCTTACCAGCCTGAGTGATGATTGTTACTTAACGATTGTTCTGTATAGAGGCCGTATAGGCATTTTAGAGGATTTAAAAAGTTTATTTCCATCATTTCTTCTTACATCTACCATAGATGGACAGATTATAGAGATGCGTTTTAAAGATTCCAACACATCTTCCCAGATCATGAATAAGAAATAGTGATGGAACAATATCTATTATTTACCTTCTATAAATGGTGTACCCCTTTTCTGAAACGGCGAGCAAATCGAAGAATATGTTCCATGAATATAGTCCGTGTACGAAGTTCAATGCAATGACAATTAAACATTCGCATGGCATTACCATGCACAAGTTTAGTAAACAAACAGGTGTGCTTTGCCAAGTCCCTTGGTTACCGCGCCCCAATTGGATAAAAGTTTTCACTTTGCGCAAATGTCATTGTGATGTCACGTATTAAGAAAGTTTGTTGACTTCACGGTTTGGCGTGACCTAATCATACTAATAGGCTACCAGAATGCAGCCGCCCATGTGAAATTTAATTTCGAAAAAGATTCAGTCGTATTTCATTTGGCCTATTATTTTTTTTTGGGGGGGGGGTGTAAGAGTGGAGGTGCACAAAGAGGGGGAGAGGTAAGTAAAAATGATCGAATTTCAAATGTTTCAAAACATATATTGACTTAAAGGAGCGCTGTCGGAAGACTCCGTCAATATTTGTGATCCGCCAAATAATTCACTTAATGGGAAAAAGGTGAGTGGTTTTCCATCTGGATCGTGACAACCTTTTCATTTATTTTTTTGTTCTATTATTGGCTTGCCATTCTTGGCGAGGTGGGATTGATGGCTTAATTTTTCCATCGAGTTCCTTTCATTAAAATATGCCCACCCCCCCCCCTCAAAAAATGATAATAATAAACAAATTCATCAAAAATCCGATGTAAAATATGACAGTTATGATATTTTTAAGTTTTGCTTAATTTCACAAAATAGTTAAATGCACGTCCCGGTCGGTCTGCAAATGAGGGAACTGATGACATCACTCACTCACTATTTCTTTTGTATTTTATTATATGAAATATGAAATATTTTAACTTTCTCCTCTTTGTCCTGTGAAACAAAGTTTCATTTCGCCCTGAACATGTGTAACTACTATTATTTAACATGTTATGGTTCTGTCCAGTTTATCCTTCTTGTCAAATCTGTAAACATTGAAATATTGTATAATTCAATAAAAAACAAAAGAAACAGTGAGTGATGGACATCATGGACTTTCTCATTTTGCATGTCTCTGAGTTGTGCATAATTATAACTGTTTTGTGAATAGCAAGCGACACTTTAAGATATCATAACTTTCTTAATTTTCATCCCACTTCGATGAAATGTTCAGCATTAATTATGCTGGTTTGATTTGAACAGTTCTGATAAGAACAGTTGAATTTCTGTGCTTCTCAGTTAGTCACACCAAAGCAATGTTGTCAGATCTGGGAAGCGTTTCATCAATATTTTCATCCGACAAGTTGTCAGATCTGACATCTTTCCTTGATTCTGATTGGCTGAGAGGCACTGTTCCTATGGTAACTGTCGAATAAAATGGGACTTGTCGGATAAAACGCCCGACAAGTCCTCTCATGAAACGGCACCCAGATAATTTATCAGATGGCAATGTTTTCGTATGATTTATTGAAATAAATTAACACAATGACATATTTACAAATTGGAATGATTCAAAATTTTGTGCAACGAAGATATCGGATTGAACGATTACATTATCTGAAATTTTGAGAGAGGGAGAGAGAGAGAGAGAAAGAGAAAATCCCCCTCCAACCCCCCCCCTCCCCTGGCAAAAAAATGTTGATGTAAAAAATTCCTGGATCCTTCACTTCGGCGATGTAAGCCACAAAAATGTTATTGTCGTTCAGGGAGTTTTCAGGGGAGCGTTTCATGAGAAGACTTGTCGGACCGTGCATAGTAACAGTGCCTCTCAACCAATGAGATTCAAGAAAAGTTGTGAGATCTGACAACTTTTGACTTGTGGAAAAAAATGTTGATGAAACGCTCCCCTGGGGGCGTTTCATGAAAGGACTTGTCGGACGTTTTATCCGACAGTTACCATAGGAACAGTGCCTCTTAGCCAATCAAAATCATGGAAAGATGTCAGATCTGACATCTTTCCATTATTTTGATTGGCTGAGAGGCACTGTTCCTTTGGTAACTGTCGGATAAAATGGGACTTGTCGGATAAAACGTCCGACAAGTCCTTTCATGAAACGCCCCCCTGGTTTCAAGCTTACATAACATTTTCGTCATAATACAGAATAGTTTAGGGCAGGCTAGAGTTTCAAAATGGGAAACTGAAAATTACAAAATTCCGGTCCCTTCTGGGGGGTGTTTCATCAATATATTCGTCTGACAAGTTGTCAGATCTGACAACTTTCCTGGATTCTGATTGGTTGAGAAGCATTGGTACTATAGTAACTGTCGGAGAAAACAGGTATAACGTCCGACAAGTCCTTTCATGAAACGCTCTCCTGGTCTCTATAAAGCGGAAACATTATTTATTAGTGTATGTTTTCTTCATTTCTCGGGTCCACGCACGTACCCAATCCAAAGCACATTCTTGGTCGCACTCGCAGCGAAATGAGCGAATGATGATAGGCCATATAACCCTAGTTTCAGCCCTGAAAGAGCCCTGAAAGAGTACCCTTGAAATCAAACTTGGACTGCGTCATCACCCTTCCTCTCTTTATCAGTAAAATAGACGGTGTTGCATTCTAAAATAATGACTGACATACCGAGATACTTTAATCGGGGCTTTTAAGTAACCTTTGAAGAAAAAAATATCTCTCCCAAATTATTAGTAGAAGGAATTGATATTCAAATCAAATTCATTGCACTTACCTTAAAAACCTTCTGTGATCCCTCTTTCTAAATTGGCGAGGGAACTTAATTTGACGTAAGGCATTGCGAAATATATAGTTCCATCTCGAGTTCCATGAATTTGGCTGTGTGTGCGAAGATTAATTTAATGTGAGTGACGTGAGTGAAAACAACACGGGTGGCTGCGCTTTGAACAACGTACTCAGTGCTCCCATGGTAACGCCCTGATTGGATAAAAGTTTTCATTGCACTCCGCGCATGTACTGGTGTCATTGTGATGTCATTTCATAAAGTTCGTTACACTTCGAGCTTCGTGGATGGATATTAGACATTTCTATCGTCCAGTTTAATGAAATTATACATATTTTTTTTTATATTTCTAATTACTTTATCTTTATACATTATTGTTATTTTGGATCGATTCTTTCCCAATTTATCGGGAGGCGGGAGGGGTGGGGTGTAATTAATTCTATTCTTGTTACGCGTTCCCTTGAAAATTGATTGGGTGAACGCGATGCACTGGCATTAGTTTGTCATAAACGGAAACACATTAAAATAACCTCAATGCATCATCAAAATGATAAACTATGATGGGAGAATTAAAGCAGTACGTGGAGACATTTGCTCCTATGTAATTTTTCCTCTTTATACTATTATTTAATAAAAAAAAATACACCCAACAAAACAAAACCAAAGCCCCCCCACACACACACACATAAAAAATAAACACACATAGTATGTGTGTTTATTTTTTATGTGTGTGTGGGGGGGGGGCTTTGGTTTTGTTTTGTTGGGTGTATTTTTTTTAATTAAATAATAGTATAAAGAGGAAAAATTACATAGGAGCAAATGTCTCCACGTACTGCTTTAATTATTCTTACAAAACACACAACTTACACCATTGCATTTTTTTGGGGGGGGGGGATCTGACCAATATAGTCTTGATCTTTCTGTGTCTTTAGAAATTATCATTGCATTACACTCTGACAGATTAATGTATCCAAAAGTAAATTGACTGTGTGTCCTCAATAGTATCTAATTCCTTACTTTTATATTGGTCTTTAATCGATACCTACATGTTCCTGTTTTCGCCTGAGTTTCATAAGCTGACTGTTACACAAAACTTTTATATATTTACATACAATTTGTTAAAAGCTACAGGAATCGTTAAAATAACAAAGACACCATTTCTGTATGTTATGTACATTGTGATTAATTGTTTTACTCTCTGTGAACATGACAGAGATGGATAACAATAAGCACCTCGACCTCAGTCCATAGAGATATTTGCTTTGATATCAGTATCTTGATTTTAATTAATTGGCAAAACGTATTCGCACTTTACCAAATCTAAATTCATTTGAATCTGATATTGAAAAAGTCCTGAAATCTTGATTACCCCCCCCCCTTTTTTTTTACCAAACTTTCTTTTTTTTGGTTACAATTGTGTTTGTGTTTTTTCTTTCTGTTTTGATTTTGTTTTACTGTATTGATTTTTTTTCTGCTTTGGGGTTTCATCCACCCTCTTTGGTTTTGTTAATAGATTTTTGCTTTACTATTTTACTTTGTTATGATTTGTTATTCTTTATATTGTTTGTATATTGCACGGCCTCTCTGAAAACCAGCCATTGGCTGATCGAGGGCTTTTTACCGTTTAATATCAAATCAAAATCAAATCTCTATGCTCTGATGTCTAGCGCTAGCCTGCGCCTCAGTCAGATCTGATGTGTCGCCCTCTACGTTGCATAACCGCGTTGCTACCGTCAACTAAGCAGAAGCAGAAACGCGACAGAATTACAGAATGAAATCAGACCACAATTAAGGATTCAAGGTAGGCTTACGTATATTAATTGTATTGAAAAAAATAAATATGTAAAGACATGTGCATTTAATTATTTTGTAAGATAAAGTAAGACTAGTTCGTCTCCAAATCGTCAGAAACTAAATGATAGAGAACGTTTGTCTGCGGAAGTTTCTAGCGGAAACTAGGCTCCGTAGACAGCCAGCGCGCTGGCGACGTATTCAAGGAGCACTGCACTGTGCAGCGGCCCAAAGCAGCGATCGAGGCGTGCATTTGCAGTTTGTAGATTATAGGTATGTGACAAAAAAAATGAAAATCCTCAAATCTCAATGAATTTGGTATCATTTGAAAGCCCTTAAAAAGACCTTTCAAATGATACCAAGAACTCAAATTTTCATCAAGAAATTATAAAGTTATTCCAGTTTAAGTCGCGCATATTTATCCAAATTTGTGGTCATTGTCTTAATGTAAAGTCAATGGAGTGCATAACCGATTTTTGTGACCATTTTGTGACCATTTTGAACCCAAGTCTTCAACGGGCTCTAACTTCTTTGTTTTTGAGCCCTTTGAAGTAATTTAGGTATCAATGGAAAGGTGAAAGAAAACTCAATTGATGTGTAATCATTTCACTTGGTAATTTTTCTTCTTATGTGTAAAATAATTTCTTTTAATTAATTCTAATTAATTATGCAAATTACAATTACTCGCCTCTTTTTTTTGCCAAATGAAAGTAATAATGAGAGATAATTTGTATATAATTTAGTTGGCATCAAAACAGCATCATGTAGATAATTTCCTAAATGAATTTGTTTAAAGTATTGTTTTTGTAATTTCTAATGTATTTCTTTGTTTTTCTGATATAAATTACAATTAGCTCTTTTTCAACTTTAGTATTGTGTACATGTATGTATGGGGTCTTTTTTTACAAATAAAAAATATCATTCCTTTTGTACATGTACTTTGTATGGTATAAAAATACAAGTGTGCTTTTCTGATGTATTTGATTGTTTCACCAATTCTTTATGTATTTTATTGTTTCAACAATTTGTTTATAGATGGATAATGTACCTTTCATTTTGGAGACCGTGGGCATTCGATTACAATTTTTTTAAGGAAGGATGAGCAGCAGAGTCTGAGGGTGTAAAGATGTAGCATTGCATGTAATTCAAGTATCAAGAAGGAAACATAAAAATTAAGCTTTAATATATGCATTTCTTGGATATGTATGATTACAACAAAGGCCATGTTCGAGCACTCCTTTTTTAATGAAAAATAAGTTCATATTCTAGCGTGAAATCACTGCACATAAATAAAGCTCTGAACAGCAACAAAAACAGGCATCAAAGCTCCAACACTCAAAACAAGAGAACAAAAGTGACACAAAAACTTATACAAATCCCATCCCCATTTCAACTTATGAACACAACCCTCCCCCCCCCCCCGGCACCCTTCTTGAAAAAAAAAATAATAATTATAATAAAATAGAAAAAAATGAATAACATAAAAAAAAATAGACAATAGAGCCATGTGGAAGTGAAATATTTCCTCTGAGAGTGAAAAATTAAACAACAAATTTTTTGCATTTTAATCATGGGCGGAAATTGGCCCCAAAGGTAGGGGGACGCTGGCATCGGTGGCGAAAGCCAACAGTTTTAGGGGGACCACCAAATTATTTTGATAATCAAAAAAATACACCAAAGGTTATCAACCAAAAATTATAGGGGGACGCAGAAAACTAAATTTGACAAGCAAAAAAAAAAAGAAAAGAAAAAAAAGGTTATCAAAAAAAAAAAAAATTGAGGTGGGGGGATCGTCCCCCACCTCAAATTAAGGGGGGGGGGTACACTTCCCCCAGCTTTCGCCGCCTATGGATGCTGGCAACTCTGACAAGTTAAAAAAAAGTTTATCCCCAAACTGTTGTAAGGTCATTTTCACCCCAAAAAGTTTGACCAAAAAAGAAAAAAAGAAAGAAAAAAATGTATTATTGTTACATGTCCCCCTATTATTTTGGGTAGGGGGACGTGTCCCCCTGGGATTTCCACCCATGAATTTAATTTTAGAAAAGTCAACATTGATATTCCACTGTCAAAAGCAAATCCAGTTTCCAAATGAAACGATAATCAACCACCTAGACTCTTGAGTCACATAACCTTGGGATGATAAAATCTTTCTGTGACAAATGAATGTATTAAAATCAATATCAGAATAATTATCTACGGTATAATGACAGAGATTTCCCAAAAAAGGCACAACATAATCATCAAGTAAGCAATTTACGATCTAGTTCAATCCAGCATGAACGACTCACTATCGACCGCTCCCATCACCCTGCCAACCGCAGGCGCATCGGGCAGCTCGACTGACGAGAGACCGGCTGTGACAAGGGTAGCATCGCCCTGCCATTGGCAGGCGCATTGGGCAGCTCGACTGCCGAGACCGGCTGTGACAGGGGTAGCTGGCATCTCTTATATCTGGACTGCGCAACGTCAGAATCGCGTAAGTTTGGATTTTTTGATAATTCAAATATATTTCCAGTCAAATTGTATACCTAATCGGATTCTTGTTTTACTTACCATTTAAAAATTTCGAACATTTACGCGTCCAAAAATTTGATGAACTTTCAAGCTCCGATATCCACACTTTACAGGCGAGTATCCACATTGAAACTTATATGTACAGAAAGAGCACATCTTCAGCTGTCTGTTAAAAGGCACGAGATTGCACCTACTATGTGCGCATGCGCATTAAACCCCATTTTCAATGAGCCGCCCAGACAGAGGCGATGCCACTCGTAGCAAAACCCGCGCGAAAACCGTGCCACCAAAACCAGCGCTCGCGATGCCCCGTATTCGCACATAGCTATAGATTATCATCTGGTCAATCGTGTCCATAACAACCTAGCATTGATGACTTTGTTAGTGTGGTACGGTATGTCACTGACACAGCTCCCGTAGGACTAGCGTGCCAAAATTGATTTTTTTGGTTGTTTTGGCTTCAATAGGGTCCCCTTAGGCCAAAAACGATGGGGTTCAAATTTTCAGACCCCTCCTTCCCTTTGTGGGGGGTCATTTTTGGCGCCATATTGGCCTGTACAAAGCCCAATAGGATAATCCATTGTTTTCAACCTTATTTCTCACTTTTCTTCACCAATTATATTTTTAAGTTGTCTGAGGTGTATGAGAATGAATATTCGATGATGTTGTGATGTCAATGTTTTTTAAATTTTACCATATGGGGGCGGACTTTACGAAAAATGCCCCAAAATTGTAAAATATTGCCCCCAAAATATTATTTTTCCCTTTTTTGGCACTAAAATTAGGAAAAAAGGATTACAAAATGAAATGAATATGTCTTTTTATACAATCCAACAACAGAGGAATATATCACCTGTAATATATATCATCATTTTTGGTCAATTGATGTAAAAATCATCCCCATTTCAGGATTTTATGCAGTGAAAACCTTACTACAACACTAGAGGGCGCCATAACTTATGATAAGCACTTCCCTAAAAAATCAAATTCTAGGCACTGTAATTTTATCAATAAATTTGAAAGCTGACACATTTCAAGAGCAATTATTTCCAATGCCGATTCATAGTATGGGCATCTAATTTGTTTGATTCTACCCCCCCCCCCCGGGGGGGGGGGGGAATAGCTGCCTTAGGTTAAAATAAAAAAATCCTGGATTCTTTTTTTTTTGTTAAATGACCTTTATTTGGTTTCTATTCAAAGATTTTTAAGGCTGAAGAAGTATATCGGGAAAAGTTGCAAGGACCCAGAAATCCAAGATGGCTTCCAAAAATGGAGTTTAAAATGGCTGTTGATACTTTAAATGGACATAGCACATTTTATATACCTGAGATAGATGGAATTGGTGTCTAGACCATGGTTTCAACGATCAAAATTGGGACAAGAATACCGTTTCCTTTTTTTATTTATTTAACTTTTGGAGGCCATCTTGGACTCAACATACCGGGACAGTCGGTGGTCCGGTATGTTAAAAAATCTAAGATGTCTTCCAAAAATGGGGTTTGAAATTATTGCTGTTGCTGCTTGAAAAACCAATACAGTTTGTTCAATATCCGAGAATATGAATGTGTGTGACTACCATGGAAAAGTGAGTCTAATAATACATTAGACATGTTAGAATAAGTTACAAGGAGAGTCGTTGGTCGAGTATGTTAAACAATAGAATATAAAATAGCCACTGTTATTTACAAGTGGACATGTAATATCCATCAAGAATATGATTTGATGTCTAAACCATGATTTTTAATGTCTGAAAATTAGTTACAACCGTTCGGGTGTTATGGCCTAGTGGATTGGTCTTTTGACATTGAAAGGGTCGTGGGATCGAATCCCAGCCATGGCATAGTTTCATTCTGCAAGAAATTCATCAACATTGTGCTGCACTCAACCCAGGTGAGGTAAATGGGTACCGGTAGGAAGAAATTCCCTGAATGCGCGAAGAAATTCCTTGAATGATAGAGCGCCTAGGCAGCCCATCTAAGGCAGGGGTAATAATAATGGCAAGGCCCGCTGGGAGAACAGTTTTTAGTACTGAAGTGGCTTCCCTAGGTAAATATACCTATATTATTAATATCATAACAAGGACAGTCATTGGTATATGTCGTTAAATCCAAGATGGCGTGAAGAAATCTGAGTCTAAAGTGAATGATGTTACTTAAAAATGGACATAGTTCATTTAAAATTCACCAAGGACATATGATTTTGGTGTCCACTCAATGGTTTCATGATTATAGTGATACTTTCGACTAGTTACAAAGATATGCACTTGTCCATTTTGCCTAAAAATCCATGAAAGTTTTCAAAATGGCATCTAAAATGATTCCTAAAACTCATTAATAATGGTCAGAGTTCATACAATATTAATATGTGAGGAATAATTTGGATGTCTACATGGTGGTATAAAGGGTCAGATAATACATTCAACAAATAACAAGGATATTTAGTTTTCCATTTTGTCTAAAATCCATGGTAGATTTAAAAAAAATCATCAAATGGGTGCTATTACAAACTCATGAATCAATGTGATAACTATATACATTTAACATGTTTAAGTGTATACATTTAATATTTTTCACAGGTTTGTATTGTTTGAATAATTTCTCCACTTTTAAGTAACAATAGTCATTTTGGAACCCATTTTTTAAAGCCAACTTGGATTTTAAGGCAAAATGGATAACTGCATAGTCATTGTAGCCAGTCCTTAATAAATATTTTTAATTTCAACTCTTGAAATACTAGTGTAGACACAAAAATAATATCCCCAGGTGTATGTTTAATGTTCTATATCCACTTTAAGTACATGTAATAGCAGTCATTTAAGCAATCTTGGATTTTTGATAAACTTGACATCCGACTGTTCTTTCAACTTGAAACAATACTTGATCCTTTAAACTCTAGTGTAGACACCAAAATCAAATCCAAAATGTGCATTTCTAATGAACTATGTCTACTTTTAAGAACCACAGTCAATTTAGACCCTGCATTTTGGAGGCCATATCGCATTTCTTGACATACCAGACCACTGACAGCCCTTATTTACTTATCCAAATGTCTTATTTGACCCTTGAAACCATTGGTTTAGACACCAAACTGGGGGCCGTTTCATAAAGCTGTTCGTAAGTTAAGAGTGACTTTAAGAACGACTGGTTATCCTTTCTTACGCGGTAAACCATCGCCTATGGTGTATACCATTTACCAAAAGAAAGGATCACCAGTCGTTCTTAAAGTCGTTCTAATCTTACGAACAGCTTTATGAAACACCCACCTGATATCTCCCAGGCCGATATGAAATGAACTATGTCCGCTTTAAGTATCAGCAGCCATTTTAAGATCATTTTTTGGAATTCATCTTTGATTTTTGGACATACCAGACCACTGACAGTCCTTGTAACTTATCCTTATATATTACTTGACCCAAACCAGTGGTTTGAAATTAAACATCGAAATCACATTTCCATGGACGATATGAAATCAGCTATGTCTGCTTTAAGTTTAGCAGCCATTTCAGAATAATTTTTTTGAAGCCATCATGGATTTTTGGACCCACCAGACCACTCACTGTCCTTTTTCCAATTTACTACTTCACCCTTAATATCATTGAATCAAAACCAAATTGCGGATTTTTAGCACACGGTAGCCTTTTTTGATGCCATCTTATATTTTCCAGCTAGGTATCCTGGGGTCATAATTCACTCTATTCTGTGTCAACAAATTATTTTAACTCCTAGACCATGGAGTATGAAACTAATTAGGATTCTAGGGTGGATGAGTGAGTCGTATTCATTATTTTTAAGTGAATGGTGGCCATCTTGGATACTATCTTGAAAATAACCACTTTCCCTGATGCAGATTTTGGTAGATTTTTAGTACATTATTCCTGAGATCAATTAGTACTAAAAACTGTTGAAAAACAATGTAAGTTCGGAAGTTCTCTAAACACCACATGTTATTTCAATAATGATTATTTGCATGTGTGCGTGTGTGGGGGGGGGGGCTAAAAATATATTGTATGTGTTTCTTTCTGTCTATCAGTAATTGGAAATTAGCCGAGAAGTATATAATTGACAATTCGAATTGAAGTCCTTTAATCGTAAATTGTACTCTAGAACGAGTGGCGAATGGTGAAAGTTGTATGCCAGTCAGTGGGGGGGGGGGGGGGAGTAGGGGATATGGTTGGTAGGATGCTCGTCTAACTTGAAGCCTTCAGATAGGCATTCTAACTGTCTAGGGATGATAAAATACCATAAAACAATTCATTTTTAACCGGGCGCAAAATTACTAATACTCCTGATTTTAGTGGGTCTTGATATAGGTGACCCCCTCAGGCAGTGGGTGAGGGTGGGGAAAATTAGAACCCTATCATTTCCTGATAGATTGGACCCAAGTGAATAATAAAAAAAAACAATTTCGGCACAAAAATCCTGCAGGAGCTGTGTCATGATATACCGTACCACACTAATATCATCATGATAAGTTATGGCGCCCTCTAGTGTTGTAGTTAGGTTTTCACTGCATAAAATCCTGAAATGGGGGTGACTTTTACATTAATTTACCAAGAATAATCATATAAATTACATGTGATGTATTCCTCTGTTATTGGACTGTACAACAAGACATATAAACTTTATTTTGTAATCTTTTTGTCCTAATTCTAGTGCCAAAAAGGGGGAAAATTATATTTTTTGGGTAATATTTTACAATTTTGGGGCATTTTTCGCAAAATCCGCCCCCCGTATGGTAAAAGTGAAAATATATTGACATCACAACATCATCAAATATTAATTCTTGTACACCTCAGACAACTTAAAAATAAAATTGGCGTGGAAAAGTGAGAAATAAGGTTGAAAACAATGGATTATCATATTGGGCTTTGTACAGGCCAATATGGCGCCAAAAAGGACCCCCCACAAAGGGAAGGAGGGGTCTGAAAATTTGAACCCCATCGTTTTTGGTCTAAGGGGACCCTATTGAAGCCAAAACAACCAAAAAATCAATTTTGGCACGCTAGTCCTACGGGATGACACACCATACCCCACTATGTGGCCTTATCATGAAATAAGTGACCTTTGTGTGTGTGCGCACTCGTTATGTACAAAGTCAATGGGAGATGAAAGCAGGGTGACCAGATTTCACAAAATGAAATACGGGACAATCGACAAAAAAGATCAACAAAGAAGGCTACACACTGTTACACCTGTGAAAAATTATAAAGAATTGGAAGGGAGGGTGAACGAAAGAATGAAGGCGAGAAAGAAAAGATGAAAGAAAAGAGATGAATAGAGAAGAAAGAAAAAAACTAAGGGGAAAATGAAGGAAAAAAAGAATAAAAGACAGAATAGAATGATGAAAGAAAGAATAGAAGAGAGAAAATGTTTCTGTCATTCTTTGAATTTAATACAGAAAGAAAGCAATAGAAGAGGAATACATGTGTGAAAGACAAAATAAAGGAGAGAAAAAGTAAGAAAAAGGAGGAGGAAAGAAAGAATGAAGGAAAGAAAGAAAACTGTTTCCTTCATTCTTTGAAAGAAAGAAAGAAGGAAAACAGTAGGGAAGGAGTGAAGGAATTAAGGGAGGGAGGGAGAGAAAGAATAAGGGAAAGAATTAGAAGGAAAAGTAAAATAAAGAATGAAAGAAAGGAGGAAAGAGAGGGAGGAAGAATGATGTGAGGAAGGAATGAAAACGTAATGGAAGAAGAGAAAGAATTAAAAGAAAAAGGAGAGGAATGGAGGGTAGAAAAGAGTTTTAAGAAAAAAGAACAAAGAAAATATAAAAAAGGAAATTTGATAAAGAAGACAGGTAAGAAAAAGGAGGAAAGAAAGAGAGAAAGGATAAGAAAGACAAATAGGAAATAAAGATAGATGGAACAAAAACGGGCAAGCAGGAAGGATATAAGGATGTAGAAAGAAGGATAGAAAAGAAAGAAAAAGGAAAAGAGTTCAAACTTCAAGCACAAAAATCCAATCATCTAACAAAGTCATAATGAAATTTGTTGTTTTTCAAATATATTTTTAAATAAATAATTTTTTAGAAATGAATAAAATTTCAAAGTGATTTTTTTAACTTAAAAATTAAATGAAACATGACGGCATCATACACAACAAGACTCAAAACAAAAGCTGAAACAACTAGATCTAGTTATGAAATCTCAATAACTTGTTCCTCCGATTACATCTCCAAATCAGTAATCTGAGAACCCATAATATAATCGTACAAATTTCCTGTCGTTTTTGTGATTATTTTGGCATGTTTGGTGGAGAGAATCTGCTGCGATCCTACATGCCTAGTTAGTAGCCTGCAACACAATGGCAGGAGGCCAGTTCGTTTACGATGTATTGGGTTAGCAAGAAAATCACCGCAGAACTTTCAAAAGTTTATTGATTTTATTGTTGTCTCTGCTTTGTCATCTATTGGTTATTTTGATGAAAAATTGTCACTTTTAAATACATTTTGTTCAATATTCTGAAATATGGGACAAATAGGCATCCCGGGAAGGGTTTGTCGGGACGCCCCGGGACAAAGAAGCAAAATACGGGACAATCCCGGGAAATACGGGACGTCTGGTCACCCTGGATAAAAGAGGATAGTACTAGAGCCACTGACGCTGACGACATGAACTGCTGTGAATGCAGGAGGCCCTAGTGACTTAAACTAGGATAATAAACACTTCGTGATATTTTTTAATATTTTGACATATACTAATTAATCATGAAGCTTTGAAACTCTTCCCAATACAGGCTAAGCGAGACATAAACACAGATGGATTTCCCTAGGAAATCCATCTTTGAAGTACCTAAGTAAAATAGAAATAGTCTGCTTTGACATGTGGAATAAAATAATCACAAAGGTTTAGTAAATGACGTAGAAATAAAATTGTAGACTAAAAAATAAGCATATAGCTCTCAAAGATGAAAGGTAAAGTCGCACTCTTCGTCAGTGCCCATGATGTGACAAAAAAAGAGAATTCAAAATCCGTTTCTGAAACAGAAATTTATATATATAGGCCTATGACATGCAGAATGAAGATTAAATTAATTCTTGAACTTCAAACATTTTAGGATGTCTCAGAGTCCCAAGTATTCTTCATGGTCTCCCTCTAACCTCTCTGTATTTTATTTGTCAGAATAAGCTGATGGATATTTAATTCATATAAATGATATTCCATTTTGTAATAAAATAAATACTTCAAAATTTGCATCTTCAATTAATTTCTTTGCATTCAATCACTAATTACTTCTCTCACAGATCACTTTCCTCATTTCATTTTTTTTTTCTCTCATCATACATGTACTTTCATTTTTTTCTCACATTTTTATCTTATTCATGATTTTGTCTTTGCAGTATTATTGCTCTCTTTTTGATCCCACAATCCTTTGCATGAATCTATTTGTGATAAGGTGTATTCTAACTTAGTGAAAGTAGATACGCAATGACCACGCACCTTACACCTGCATGCAATACATAGGCACATATTCATGAAAAAAATCTGACCCAAAAATCAATCCAGAAAAATAATGAATTTCGGGCATTTCATAGGTCGACTTGGCAAGGTATCTCACAATTTTGACAAGACAGTGCTGATTAAAGCTTCAGTTGCATTCAAATGAACTTGGCTGATTAGATTACTTGAATGATGAAACGACTATTCTTGCGATTTCATATATCATTCTAGAAAAGCAGAATGGAGGCACCTGTTTCTCAGCAGATGAGTCATGCCGATGACGGTCATCAGCTACAAACCGGTTTGACTACTGCCGAAGGCACAACACCATACAGCTACACAGATCCCGAGTTCCAATCACCAGCAGCAGGAGGAGGGAATGGCTACCCGGCTAGCTTCCCTCAGTACTCAGCGGAACCCCCTCCATCATCATACCATCCTGATAGCGGCTGGCTTGGAGCTAGTGGCTTAGGTTATAATAGCGAAGAAGATGCCTGGTCACAGAGTGATATATCCTTAGTTGGGTAAGTGTAATCATATGGGCCCGTATTCTGAAGTCAGGTTTAATTTAAACTCGGGTTTAAAGTTGTGGTTTAAGTATGGGAAGCCAAAAGTATCAATTTTTTTTTATTAAGTTGAACGTTTCTTATGGTTACTGTGCTCTTTCCGGATTCATCGATGGTGAAGACATTAATCTTTTTATACTTCCTAGACAATTATAAATGATTTGAGAGCCAAATGAGCTGAAATATGATATCTCTACCATTAGTGATTTATGTAACAATTGGCTAGCCATACTTAAATCACAACTTTAAACCTGATTTTAAGTTAAACCTGCAATCAGAATATGGGCCATGTTATTTTAAGTCCACCCCGATAAAAAGTTGATATGGATAAAAAGAGAAAAAAAACCAAGCATTTAATGTTGAAAATTTCATCAAAATTTACTGAAAAATAAGACTGTTATGACATTTTAAAGATTTGCTTAATTTCACCAAACAGTTATAAGTTCATAAGTTTATTTTATTTGTCTTCCAACTTTGAGTTTGAATACATGACAAACATACAAGTGTGTATGAAACAATAATCAGAGTACATGATACAACATACAAGTATACATAAAAACAGAGTATGCAGTAAAAAAGATTATACAGCTTTTTTAAGGCAGAAAAGAAATAATTTTAAAGGAGAACGAGGAGACCCAAGTGAAGCAATGCTTGTACATGTAAATTAAGGTGATTGGCTAACATTGGTTTGACTTTTAAAAAATCTGAGCTAGAAGGTCACACTTGTCACCTGTGTCTGTGATATGTTACAAAAATGAAGCCCAGAAAAAATGCGTTCGAAAATGATTATTTAGTACTTCAAAAAAAATGAAATATAAAGTGACCGGAAACACCATCTTAATTTCATCCCATACACTTGTGTACTATTTAGGTGTCTATAAGATGCCTATTTACAAAATCAGGGTTTGCCTGGTAGTTTTAGCTTTTCATTCTCAATAATGGTTGTTTTCAGGGTTTATTAGTTTTAATACATGCACTTGTACACGTGTTTCATCTTGGTTTGAGATTTTTTTTAAATCGACTGCTCACAAAGTTAAACAATACCTTTAGGGTTACAAGCATTGTTTTAAGATCTTATGGTTCAGTTATAATAGATTCACATCCTGGGGCCCGATTCATAAAGGACTTGCAACTGTTGTAACATTGCCATAATGGCAACTACCATGGTAACAGGGCTCAGCAGCCAATCAGAATCAAGGATACCATGGTAGTTGCCATAATGGCAAAGTTACAACAGTTGCAATACCTTTATGAAACGGGCCCTTATCTGGTGACATCACCCTCTCACTATCCTTTATATTTGATTATAAATATGAAATATACATTTTCTCCTCCATGGCTTGTGAAACAAGTTTTATTCCTCTCTTAACTTGTGGTATTACCATTGTTTTAAGATCTTATGGTTCACTCAATTTAGTCCTTATTCTTAAATCCGTAAAAACTGAAATATTTATAATTCAAACAATAAAAACAAAATTTAATAGTGAGTGAGGGACATCATCGACTCTCTTATTTGCATGTCACTGAGCTGTGCATGTAACCTGTACAGGTGATCTATGATTCTTGAAGGTATTGTGACAGACTTTTTTATGTGAGTTAACTACTTAATTTTTTCGTGGAGGTGCCATTGTCAAGTGTCTAAAGGCATGTGACTAGACACGAAAGTCCAGGGTGTGATCCACTGCCATGGCACAATGCCCGCGAGGTATTTCACTACAGTGCTCTTTTATCCTACATTTTTGGAAGTGCTTGGTAACCATGTATGCAATTGTTTTGTTTCTTAAAATGTGACTTTATTTTTAACAGACCCGAAGAGAGCCTCTTGGATGAAAATGGGACCAAGCCGTCTGAAACTCTGAAGAAATTCTCAAGAGATGACAAGTTGAGGATGTTGGCCCTCAGACGTCACCTTGATAACCTTGATCGTCAGCTCCTGGATCAAGAGAACATAGTCGATACGACTAGGTGAGATAAGACATAGATCATAAGAAGACAAGATTTGGGCTGCCATTTTTCAGACTCAAATCTGAATTCAGATTCTTTCAACATATTTTCGGCCATAGCAAACACCTTTTTCATGTAGTAAAAGGGTCATTCTAAATGGTTTTCAGACTTTTGAATCGATTCAAAGTGGCATATCTGGAAGGTGTTGTTATTTTTCATAAACAGATTTTTTTCAATTATTTGAATTGTTTAGAAATTGTTTAAAAAACTTTTAAAATTTTTTTAAATTGCACTCTAAACCAAAATGTTTGTAATTGCCTACAGGTTGTGCCAGTTTTGTTTGTGCTGAACCCATCACCCTTTTCTCTTTTTGTAATGATGATATATTTTATTCAAAAGACCACATTCTAAATTTATGTGAAAATGCCTTTTTTTTTTTATCCCAATATCTTATTTCTTATTTTTATGATCATGTAAAATAGAAAATATCATGATTTATTTTTTTGAGTAGCGTGTATTTTTCATGATTTGTGAATCATTTTGAAAATAAAGACAGATCATGTTATTCAATGAGCCTCAATGGCCGTTTTCATTACATTTATATAGATTTATATGATTATGCCTTGTGGTAAAGTGTTTATATTTATGTAATGAAATTGTTTAGAATTATGGTTTTGATCATTTTTTCTTTCATATTGCAATGATAAATGAACTTCATGAATGTTTTTTATTCTGCATTTTGTGTCATTTCATTCCATTTAGGGAGGAACTTGACAAGTGTAGGACGAGCCTTGAAGCGCTGACCTTGGAACGTGATCATGTCATGATACAGCTTGATATATGTCAGAGGGATGGTCACTCTGCTAACATGTACAGACTACAGAGCAAGTTAGACAAGCTAGCCAAAGAATTGGGAGCAGAGGGGATATTAGAAGCACAGATCATGGAAAGACTTGATAAGGCTGAGTAAGTCAAAATGTTCCAATGAGCATTTTGTCGTTCGGCAAGTAAAAAGGACAATATGACACTGTCAATTGCATAAAAACGATACAAAATTCTCATTCAGAAAACATAAAAATACGAAAAACAATATTTTTTATAGTATCAGTTGGCCATAAGGCCCTTTTATTTTGTGTAACAACAATTTGATGTTATTGGGACATTTGAATTGCTTCAATTTTGGGAAATAATTGTCATTCATTTCTTTTTTGAAGCTATGCATTCTCCTGACTGAACTTTAAAAGGAGTTTGTGTCAGCAGTGGATTCTTTTTTCCTATTAATTGTAGTAAATTTCCCTTAAATAAGGATATCTGAATTTTCCAATGAAATAATAGCTTTAAGTCAAATTTGAATTATTCACTAATACATCTAGTCGTTATCTGCAAACAGAGTCATCTTGAAATCGAATACATCAATAATCGTTTACATGATATTGATAAACAAACTGCTCTTTTCAACTGTGCAAAGTGCTTAAGGCGCTAATTGGCTTTGTTACCCAGGTTTTAGTCAGTCGCCATCCCAAAGAAAAAAAATATTTCAAGGAATGGCTATTCCAGACATTACCTATTTACTACACTTAAGAAACTGGTTCATTGTACCGGAGGGTTGTACTTTTAAAGAAGTCGAGATATAACGCTGGAAAATACAGTACAACAATCAGCTGCACAGAACGTTGTTAGCGCTTAATTTGCGTAGAGACAGTCACATATTTTGGATTGTGATGTCAAACGTTGATCCCAGATGTAAATAACACATTGTTGTGACTTTATGCATCCCTGTGATATTATCGGCTGTCACAGGGCTTCAGTTAGCATGTTGTTAGCAATGACAATACAACTGTCTAGCTGATACAAGGTAGTTATGATTATCAAAATAAGCATTATTTTTAATGGAATTGTTTGGTAATGGCATGTTTTATGAGAGTGTCGACTCAAAAGTCTGTTCTTGCTCTATGCCTGTCCATGCCTACTAGGTTGCAGCTATCCCGGTTTGATCTTGAGCGAGGCAAGTACCTGCTTGAAGAAGAGGAACTTGAGAAGAAGGAAGCTGATCTAGAGTTGGAGAGGAAGGCTAATGCTGCCAGGAGAGCCCAGAAGGAAAGTAAATATCTGTCCCAGGCGGAGCAGAGGAAAAACATCAGAGAAAGGTATTAAACCTGGGGTCCGTTTCATAAACCTGTTCGTAAGTTAAGAGCGACTTTAAGAACGACTGGTGAACCCTTATTACGCGCTAAACCATTGCCAATTTAATATACCATTTACAAAAAGAAAGGATCAACAGTCGTTCTTAAAGTCGCTCTTAACTTGCGAACAGCTTTATGAAACACCCACCTGCTAAGGGAGCCCATCCATATTGCATTGGCAGCGTGCACCCGCGAGCGTACGCTTGCACACTCTAAGACGGGATAATAGCGTCGGCCAGCGGCAGCTAGCTGCGATAATTAAAACACAATAGAACTCACATCCGCTCTCGCAGCTCCCCCTGTGCCTGCTGCCGCTCGCTGCCATACTTTATGTTACATTTGATTATAGATTTAATCCTCAGCTCGCTGCATCTAGCGGCAGCTAGCGGCCGCTAGCTGCGCTGTCGCTGCCCCCATCTCTATCGAAATTCGCAAAGGCAATCTCACCCCGCGCCGGCCACGGCTAGCCTTCAATTCCGCGACTCGCTCTGGAATGAAGACCCAGAATGAAGAGTAAACATGTACGTCGTGGTGCCTGTACTAGTTCCACTTGTCGTGCTACTCGACTTCAAATTATTATATTTAAAAGCATGATAATGAAAGGCGTTCCTCTTTTATGTCCGTATCGAAGCATTTCATGCAAGCACGCTCTATTGGAAATGACTACAGCTAGCTAGCGGTAGAATATGCTCGGCCGCATCGTGTCTCCTACACGTGCGCATAATTATGAAATTATGATAAAAATTCTCGATCTCGATAAGTCGATGGTTCTCAATAGTTTCCGTTGTCAACGAACTGAACTGAAAATTAACGCCATCAATAGAAATACTGCCGATTTCGAAACTGTTGCAGCTTTCGAATTGAGATTGACACGGAAGATTCACACATGAAAAATAAGTTGAATTAATGACTTTTTTAACGTATGATTTTGGGACCGGATACAGATGGATTACACGCCTATTTTATCCCGTTTTATCCGAACATCAACGTTGCTTCTTGGCACTGACAAAAATATTAATTCCCGAGCATGAAAATCAAGAAGCGCAAGACAAACCGTTCGTTTAAAAAGAATATTAATGATCGAGCAGTTGTACGAATTGTACCCATGCATAGTTTTTTTTTACCTCTATTAAGGCCATAGTTTGAGACATCTTGGTATGAATAGGCCTATATCATCCAACTCGCCGGATAATGTCCGCCAAGAGTGTATAACTAGAGGGGTATATAGGCCTATTCATCTTTGCCACGGGAAGATTAATATTTTTAGAACATTTATTCTTCTGACAGAGGCCAGATAAAATGACACAATATGAATATGATGCCCGAATGTAACTAAATTAGTGCGAACATTGATATCAACGGCAAACTAAATAATGACGCCATATCATTAAACACGCTAAATCGCAAATCAACAAAATGTCTACTTCTTTTTCTTTTGTTAGACATACTGCCTTACTTTTTATGTTGGTTTGAAATACTTCCTTTTATGATATTTTTGTTTTGATTTTTTGACATTTTGATTTTGTTTCTGACATCGTATAAATTGTTTGGGTATATTTATGTTGGGTTTTTTGTTTAACTTATGCCGAATTTTTGATATTGTAGGCACTCTTGATTCTAGAGGGAACGCAATCTGCTTCTGTTGGACTTTTTTGGAAAAATAAGCGAATTGTATTTCTTCCAGGAGAATAAAAGTTTACATTGGAAGGTTTTAATTGATTTCATGATATATAATTTCCACTTCAAAACAATTTCAAAAATACGTCTCGAACGATCGTGCATTAATCTAAGACTAAGATGTTGAGTACTTTTATTCCAACGTATTTCCCTTTTATTGGAAAGATAAGCGAATAATATTTATTTCAGGAAAAAGAGCTTATGGTATCTGAAACAAATTCTATATAATTTCCACCTCAAAACAATTTTGAAATACGTTCCGATCGATCATGAGCTGTGATCTGAGAGTTGAGACCATTTATCTAATGTATTTAGGACTTATATTTCTGACTTAATTGAAAAGATACGTGAATTGTACTTCTTTTTAGGAGAGAGTTTATTCTCAAAGGAAATTAAATTATTTCAATATAATTTCCAAATCAAAACAATTTTGAAATAATTTCTGTCTCGAACGATTTTCAATTAATCTGAGACGTTTAAAATTTTTATTCCAACCCTTTACCTCTTACGGACCTAATAAACGGCCAAAGTCAACGATCAGCACCATTAGCGTACCTAATAAGGGGGGTGGGCAGACTGCCCCCCTGACGAGTCACAACACATGCAAGTGACGTATCCCTGCCCCCCCCCCCCCTGACGAGTCCAAAGTGATCCCTGACGAGCCATAAGTGACCCCTCTCCTATGTGAAGACTTTTTTTTTTGCTTGTCAATTTTTTTTACCATTTATACCTCGGTCACATTTGCTCTATGGCGGCTGTACGGCGAGTCGGAAACAGCCGTTTTAACATTTTTGAGCCAGCTGCATATAGGTGGTTTGTATATAAAACAAATGAATAAACGGCTGTTTTAATTCGCCTTACGGCTGCCGTAGATCAAATGTGACCGAGGTTTAAGTCTCGGTATAAAAATCAGTGCTTTTCAGTATCAAGGATCGTCTTTCTAGGCACGGGATTAAATCCGATCAACCTTTCATCCACCAGTTTTCTATAGTGCGTTAACAATTCCCTAGTGACGCTAAAGACCACACGCAGAGTGGGGGGATTGCGGGGGCGTTAAGGGTCGAATGCAAATTACAAACGCCGTCTTTTGATCGCTCTACATCATTTCGAGCAGGAACAATAATAAAAAAACCCGGATGTGCGGTTTAGTAGTCCATAGTTTTTTTTCTTATTAAAAAAAACATTGAATGAAGAAAAAGAAAACGCTTGGGATCCAGATGACATCCCCATACAAAACATCAAACTTTTGAAAAAAAAGTGAAACTGTATGATACTCATTGTAATTTCCATACTGCAGTATTTGATTAATCCAATCATTTGAGGCCTATTTTTTTTTAGTTTAGCAACATTTTGTGAATAAATAGGCTACGGCCATTACACACATAATGGGAACTGATACATGTGACAATCCTTTTTTTAGTGCCGCATGTTGTTATTCAAATGAGGAAACTCTTCACCCTCTATTATGAACATGATGAATGGGTGCTACTGCGTATTTTGCGAACCGATTCCATTGTTGGATGCATGGAATATCTCTGTCGTTCTTTGATTTTCGCCATCATTTCCGATTGATCATGTGTTGATGTAAGAGCGATTGTTTTGAGGTGCAAACAATTTAAGATAAATTTCATATATCTTTAGGACTGAATTTATGTTCTCTGAGAACATAAATGACACTTTCCCGGCAATATCGGAAAGGCAAATGAAATGGAGTTACAAACATCTCAAATTAATGCAGGATCAATCACGCATGATTTTAAATTTAATGCGAGTGTAAACGATTTAAATAACTGATATTTCCGTATATGGACGAACCCATGTTCTGTCAGAAAAAATGAAATGACTAATTTTCCCGACAAAGTCGAAAAGGCAATATTTTAATGGAATAAAAGTCGCAAAATTTCTTATTCTTGATCCAATCCGACATGAGATGAAAGTATTTCAGTATGGAATATCGAGTTAAAAGATATCCTCTGTCAATAAAAAATATATTTTAAGACTTTCGATGTGGAAATAATTGATTTTTGTTGGGCTATGAATACCTATATCTTCCAACAACATACGATTGTTGTTCTTGGTCCGACCCGTTATAAAATGATGGTCGACTTTAAGAAAATCATAGATATACCTATATACAGAGTTTCGATCTAGCTGATACTTCTAAAAGGTTTCGAATCGGAAAGAGATCCGACCCGACATAAAATGGCGATATAAAATTGACAAATATCGAGTTCATAAAGATCTTGAATTATTAAAAATATACTTCTTTTGGAACAGAAAGAATATAATTCGCACTACGCAATAATATCTACATCTTCTAACAAGATGCAATTATTGCTTGTTCTTGATCCGACCCGATATGAAATTAAGTATACAAAAAAAGTTACTCCTCCCCGTAATCAAAATTACCCTGCCGCCGCCCATCCTCCTACCCCGGATGGCGGGCAAGGGGATTTAAAAAAAGAGTAATACATATATAATGATAATATGACAAAATATATTTTGCGTTCAGAATTTTATGTTGCTCTATATACACAGCACATGGCGGTAAATGAACGTGGACTGAAAAAGGGACGACATGTTCTATTTCCACTCCATGCAGAATCATTGCCACTTTCGTGCAATTTCTAGTTAATTGATGCATACGCAATTGTTGATGATTATTTTACATCTCGTCTTTTTCTAACAATTTTGTCCAATAGGCGTCACTTTTCTTCTGTGTCTAATTTGTCAACAAGGTTAGAGCTGCATGCTTTTATCCTCTCAACGATAAAATGCGAAGGAACAATAGATTTAATTCCTTATAGAATTAGAGCTATTGTGACAAGTTCGGGCAACTGGCACTTCGTCATTTCACAAAGGAGTGATTAGTGCCCATGATCGAATTCATTGACCCTGAGCTTCATTGAAAACATTTACGTTAGCATCTCATTTTTTTGTCAGGACGACCTTTGTGCTTTTCTTGGCAAAAATAACAATTACAAGAATTCTTTGAACAGGAGTGAAAGCAGGAAGCCTGACCAGGTTGACGTTATTCCAAATGGTGCAAAAATAACCCCAACATGAAACTACAATGAGCACGCAATAAACAGACGAACATTATATTTCAAAAGTGGTTCGGGTTATTATAATTTTGTAAATGTAATTTGAAAAATCGCGAGAGCAAAAGAAAGTTTAAAAACGGAGAAAAGAACGCAAATACAATGAATTGAAAGATGTGAAAAAAAAACAAGTATGAAAAGTAGATCATGAAAATTTAAAGAACGGGATCTTAAAAATAGCGACCAAGCCGACCATTATGTTTTATATGGGTAGTTGGACATCAAACATGTCGGGGGGGGGGGAGAACACGTCCTTCCAAAAGTCAGTTAAGCGTAGGGGACACAAAATGTCATACACCCCACCCTCTCCCTGGCTCCCCCAACAAATGGAAGCTTTAATTCATTTGATTATTTACGAACGTTCTCTAAATGTCAAAACTATCAAAATTGTTGAAGATATGCCTTATAGAAAATTCAAGCGCGCTTCGTGTCGTGTTTTCGTGCTTGCACCATGTACAAAGGCCAAATGAAATCTGATCTTAGTTATATAGCAATATAATGAGGCATATCTTTTAAAGTAGCTGAAAGGGCAGCTAGGCATTGTGGCCCGGGTAAATCTATTAGCGCCCTCACTAGTGTGGACTTGGTTGTATACCCCCCCCTGATTTTTAAGTTTATCTTTCTTTTAATTATGTTAACAATTTGCAAAGATTTTGTATCCCCACGCCGATACAAAAGGTAAGTTATAATCAAAGTTCTAATAATCCCGCCTTCTAACAAGGTATTCTTTTTAGATGCCTATTGACATTACCGCCCTAAAAATATATATGTACATAATTATACCAAAGGGCTATACATACTTTGTTGATTTCAACATGCCCATGATTTTATAGGTCTAATAATTTTCGACACCCAGCCCCCCCCCCCCCCCCCCCCCCCCGTTTACATGAAATCGCCGAACAATTTTTCAAAAGATTCTAGTGTTGGATGACTTTTAAAAGCATTAAAATGTTATAAGAGGGCAAAAAAGTAGACTCCACAGGATGTTCTTTCTTATCCTCTTTTAAGATTAACTGATTAAATACCTAACAATGGTGCTGTTTAAGTCATTAAAGATCAAAGCGGTCATTTGCTTTCACAATATAATGCGTGGCAAGTTCTTTTCAAAGAAAGTATCCGACGTAGATTATATTGATTATCATTGAAGGGTCATGGGCGTAGCGGACATAACTATTCTGCGAAAGATCCTGCTCTTTTCATTGCGCTTGAGCGTTTTTCAGACTACTCGTTACAATGGGCTTCTAAATTGATTAATTGTGTATACATTGCACGAGTATGGAAACAATGAATTGCCGAGAAGCACCATTACACTCACCTGCTGCGACAAAATAATCCAATGATTATGTAAAATGAAATGAAATTACTTGAATACTTTTGCATCAAATATTATGGCATAAAATCACAAATTTTGTAATTTGAACAATCAAATTAATGGCAAGGCGAATTATATCATTCTAAAACAGGAACAAGCGATTATCGCGCATTGGTGGAAGAAATAGTTAATTTTTAAGCAGGGTTAATTAGATATATATGAATTCTTCCACCTTGAAACGTACTAGAAGTATTTATAAAATCATTTATTAGACAGTTTTTGGCTCAATATTTCGTACATTTATGCCTTTATTTCGTGTCCGAGCAGAAATGAACACACAAGCGATAATCGTACATTGTTTGAAAATACCGTAGATTATTGGGAAAGGCAGTCAGATGCTTTCCACCTCATAACTATTTAGAAATCTACAGCCTATTTTATCTATTAACATGCCAAATAATTTGCGTCATTTCATGTCGGGTCGGATTCAAGAACAAGCTATCATCGTACATTGTTCGAAGAAAAGAAAAGTTATTTTATTTCCGCCTTAAAACTATTTTTGAATAATCTAGGACACATGTTATCTGTCAATGTTCCATATATTTTGTTTTCTGGTCGAATTCAAGAACAAGCGATTATCGTACATTGTTCAAAGAAATACGTAATTATTTCGCAAGTTTTATTATATGAACACGAATCTTTCCACCTAGAAACGTACCAGAAATATTTTAAAAACCATTTAAGACACTTTTTAGCCCAATATGTCATTTTTTTGTACCTTCATTTCTCGGTTCATTTCGTGCCAGAGCGGAAACAAACACGCAAGCGATAATCGTACATTGTTGGAAAATATCGTAGATTATTATGAAAGGTAATTAGATTCTTTCCGCCTTAAAACCATTTTAAAAGTATATTTCGAATAATCTAGGATCCGTGTAATCTATTAATATTTCATACATTTTGTTTTATTACATATCTGTTCGAATTGCGACGATTATCGTACATTGTTCAAAGAAATACATAATTATTTCGTAAAGTTTAGATACATGAATACAAATCTTTCCACATTCAAACGTACCAGAAATATTTTAAAAACCTCTTAAGACACTTTTTAGCTCAATATTTCATTCTTTTATACTTTCATTTCGTGCCGGAACGGACCTAAAATTATTTAAAAGTAGGCCTTTATTTTGAATAATCTACGACCCATTTATATTCCATATATTTTGTTTTATTAAATGTCTGGTCGGATTCAAGAACAAGCGATCATCGGACATTGTTCAAAGAAATGCATAATTATTTCCCAAGTTTGATTATATGAATACGCATAGGCGGCGGAAGCGGGGGGGGGGGGGGGGACGGGGGGGGACAAGTCCCCCCCCCTAAATTTTAGGAGGGGGGACGGTCCCCCCTAAATTTGTTGTTGATGACCTTTTTTTTTTTTTTTTTTTTTTGCTTGTCAATTTATTTTCCTACGTCCCTAAAATTTTTTGGTTGAGAACTTTTTTTTTTTGCTTGTCAAAATTTTTTTGGTTGTCCCCTCCTAAAATTTTTGGCTTCCGCCGCCAACGTGAATACGAATCTTTCCACCTTGAAACGTACCAGAAATATCTTTATGACCATTAAAAACACTTTTTAGCTCAATATTTCCTTAATTTCCCCGTTCATTTCGTGCCGGAGCGGAAACAAACAGGCAAGCGATAATCATACATTTGGGAAAATACCGTAGATTACTATACGAAGAGTAATTAGATTCATTCCGCCTTCAAACTATTTAAAAGTATTTACGACCCATTTATCTATTAATATTCCATACCTTGTATTATTGATTGTCTGGTCGAATTCAAGAACGAGCGATTATCGTACATTGTTCTAAGAAATACATAATTATTTCGTAAAGTTTAGTTACATGAATACAAATCTTTCCACATTGAAACGTACCAAAAATATTTTTAAAACCTCTTAAGACACTTTTTAGCTCAATATTTCATTCTTTTATACTTTCATTTCGTGCCGGAACGGACCTAAACAAACACGCAAGCGATGATCTTACATTGCTAGAAGTTACTATGTACTATTTCATGTCGGGGTCGGATTAAGAATAAGTGATGATCGTACTTTGTTGGAAGAAATAGATCATTATTACGCAACGGAAATAATATAAAACTAATATCAATATGAATCTTTCCACCTCGAAATGTATAAGAATTATTTTGCTAAAAATCTAAGACACTTTTTAGCTCAATATTTCATACTATAATACCTTCATTTCGTGTCGGGCAGACATGAAAATCGCCGCATCGGTCGCGCACATTTCACCAACGGATTTAGAAAGCACATCATTTTGAGTACGAGTATTCGCCTGCAAGTTGGCCGCGTGCAAGCTGCGAGAAGCGGCGAGAAGCTGCAATGATAAAATCTAGGATTAATGATTCCTGTTAATCTGCTTTAATCTGAGCAGCGCGCCGCCGCTAGCTGCGTCTAGCGGGGAGATACATCCTGTTCACTAATTACCGCAGCGGGGGTGTGCTCGCGGGGTGCACGCTGCCAATACAATATGGATGCGGTCCCTAAGAGAACACTGTTTTGACCTGCGACTCTATAATAACAGGATTCCTAGCCCATCAAGGAAATCGGGGAAAATTGTTTTACTTTTTCCAGTCAGGGAAAAATCAGGGAATTTGATCAAAATCCCTGAAATCAGGGGAAAATGTCTCAAATGAGGGAAAATTGTTGGTTCTGGTGTGGCTGGTCATACATTGTGTCCCACATTTGTCCCTCATTGGATGTTTGCAGTGTGAAATAATGTGTGTCCTAGTGTATTCTAACATTGTGGTACAGTGTATTCCACTTTTTGTTCACTGTGTGTTCATGATGTACCAGTGTCTCCCACTTTGTGTTCATAGTATACCACTGTGTATTCACTGTGTGTTCACAGTGTGTTCTAGTATGAGTTCACCATGTGCCACAGTGTCTCCCATTGTATGTTCACAGTGTGCCCCAACGTGTGTTCACAATGTATCAATATGTCTCCTATTGTTTTTTCGCAGTATGTCGGTGTATTCCACTGCCTGCCCACTGTTTGTTCAGTATGTTCCAATGTGTGTTCACAGTGTACCATAGTGTATTCTTATGTGTGATCACAGTGTCTCCCATTATATGTTCACAGTGTGTCACCGTGTCTCCCATTGTTTGTTCACAGAGTGTCACCATGTCTCCCATTGTATGTTCACAGTGTGTCACCATGTCTCCCTTTGTTTATTCACAGTGTGTCACCATGTCTCCCTTTGTTTATTCACAGTGTGTCAGTGTCTCCCATTGTATGTTCACAGTGTGTCACAGTGTCTCCCTTTGTTTATTCACAGTGTGTCACCATGTCTCCCTTTGTATGTTCACAGTGTGCCACAGTGTCTCCCATTGTATATTCACAGTGAGCCACAGTGTATTCCACTGTGTATTCACTGTGTCACCCGATTTGTGTTCACAGGTTAGAACAAAGTGGAACAGTATATTGAATAATATCCACAGTGCTATTAAAATGCTCAAATTTTAACATTGCAAATCTTATATTCACTGTTAATGTTTTGATCTGATTCTGCACAGAGATCACATAGAGGCTTTGATGGAACATGATAGGAAGCATAGGGAGGCAGTGAATGCTGCCAAGAAAAGCCAAGAAGTTGCTTCACAATACCTCAAACAATCCTTGGCAAGGTAAGTGAATGATGTTAAAGTCATTGGGTTGTAAAAAGAAATTAAAATATCTTTTATTAAAGAGGTTAACTGCTGACTTGAAGAGATGGCGGTTATGGCTGTGATATTTTGAAGGCAATGATGATAATGATGGTGATGATGATTATGATGATGATGATCATCATCATCATGACAATGGTGATGATGAGGGTGATGAATTGATGATCAGGATGAAAATGACGATGACAGTGATAATGATGGTGGTGATAGTTTTGACTGATATTGATGATGATGACGGTGATGATGATGATTATGATTGTGAGGATGATGATGACAAAATAAAGAACTTTTTATCATATCTTTTTTTTCTTCCAGATATCGTCAGGAAGAGGCTGATGAATTAGAAAGAGAGAAAGCACATGCCGAGAAAAGAATGGGCACTTTGCTTAAACTCAAGCAAGACATCAGCTCCAATAGGGTAAGTCAAGTACCATAACAAAACTCATAACCCTTATTAAACTGGGGAGGTCAATTTGACCCCCCTTCCCTCAACAAATTTTGCCGCCGCGCAATTTTTGTCTCACCTGCATAGCAGAGTGAGACTATAGGCACCGCTTTTCTTGCGGCTGCGTCAAGATCAAATCTTATCCTAAGGTTAAGTTTTTGAAATGACATCATAACTTAGAAAGTATATGGACCTAGTTTATGAAACTTGGCCATAAGGTTAATCAAGTATTACTAAACATACTGCCGGAGTTTCATGTCACATGACCAAGGTCAAAGGTCATTTAGGGTCAATGAACTTAGACCATGTTGGGGGAATCAACATCAAAATCTTAACCTAAGGTTAAGTTTTTGAAATATCATAACTTAAAAAATATGTAGACCTAGTTCATGAAACTTGGACAAAGTTTAATCAAGTATCACTAAACATTCTGCGTGAGTTTACCGTCACATGACCAAAGTCAAAGGTCATTTATGGTCAATGAACTTTGGCCGAATTGGGGGTATTTTTGAATTACCATCATAACTTTCAAAGTATGTTGGTCAAGTTAAAAAAACTTGGACATAACAGTAATCAAGTATCAATGAACATCCTGTGCACATTTTAGGTCACATGACCAAGGTCAAAGGTCAATGAACTTTGGCCATATGGGCGTATCTGTTGAATTACCATCATAACTTTGAAAGTTTATTGATCTGACTCATGAAACTTGGACATAAGAGTAATCAAGTATCACTGAACATCCTGTGCGAGTTTCAGGTCACATGATCAAGGTCAAAGGTCATGTAAAGTCAATGAACTTTGGCCATGTTGGGGAATATGTTGAATTACCATCATATCTCTGTAAGTGTATTGGTCTAGTTCATAAAACATGGAAATATGAGTAACCAAGTATCGCTGAACATCTAGTGCGAGTTATAGTAGTTTTCAAAGTCAGCACTGCTGCTATATTTAATTGCGTGATGCAGTTGAGACCGCCAGAGGCATTCCACTTGTTTTTTATCGTGCCGCTTGCTGACTTTTTACTTTAAAGTCTGCGCATCTGTTGAGACCAAATTTGCATTGCCCGGGTACGCGGTTCCGGAATTACGCAATATTTTGTAAGCGCATGTCGGTCCCAAAATTGCTCAAAAATATGAATTGTTTTGTAAATATTTGTTAGAAATGTAAAAATCTGTATGTTCACCAAGAATTAGCATTCAATCAGCAAAATAAATTGAGCTAAAGGCAAAAACATACCGTAAACAACCAAAATTAGGGCAAATTTTATACGCTTATTTGCATAATATAAGCATTTAATTTTTAGAAAATTTTACTATTAGGTCTTGTAGTTTACATCCGGCTCTACGCGGGTGCAAATTTTTGCGGCGATCGCACAATCAATGGCTGAGATCTGGGGGGTTAAGTTGCACCCCCCCAGTATATGTTGGTCTGAAATAGCCAAGATAAGATGGGGTTAAGCCATCATCCCCCACTACACTAGTCAAAACAAATGGGAATGCTGTACATAGTTCACTCAATGCATGCTATCAGCTAGTAAAATAGGTCTATTGAATTGGTTAAGAGCAATTTAGTCAACAAATGACTGACATGTTTACTAAATGAATACAAACGAATAAGCGTCTTTGTTTATTATCAGTGAGAATGATATTGCCTTGCTTTATTTGCAGGAGAACCTCCGCGCTCTTCAGGCTCGTAACCGCTATGAAGCTAAACTGGAGCGGAAGGAAACTGAGGATGAGACAGATCAGCTGATCACCGGAGGGGAGAATGCTGCTGAAGTCATGCTCACTAAACAAAGGATTGATGAAAGAGAGAATAGGAGAAAGTAAGTAGCTATTCCATGATGGTTTTGAATATTGTGAGAGGTGACCTACATATTTGATCCCTATGGTGTGTGTATTTTGAGTTTTTGACAGACGTGTATCAATCAGGTATGATTATTTACGTCTGGGACCGACCTTTAACGTCACCATCCGAAAGACGTGATCAGGGCTCGAACCTCTGCATCAATTTGTAACTTCCCCACAGCTTGGATTACAGGCGCACGCCAAAACGTCCAACGCCCAGATCCCTATGATGTCTATTCATAGATGCTTTTATATAACAATAAGTAAATATCATTATCTCCTCAGGGTGTTTGAGAGCATACTGCACTTAAGACTGAAATATGACGATTTACAAAATTGGCTGTTCTATATGGTACCATATTGTATCATATTGCATTGTCTTTGTGAATGCACAATGCACGAAACAGACAATGTTCAAAGTGAGCTGTGTAATGTGATGCTTAATGATACTATGGTATATGAGATGACATGAAGATCTAAGTGTAAGTCTCATTTCTCTGATCAAAATAATTCTATGAAGTGAGGCCGTAATAAGTGATAGGGATGCGTGACAACATTTTCTTAAATTGCTCTACTTTTAGAGGGGAACACATGGTAATAATTATATTGATTGGGTGTACTTCATGGAATATCAGAAATATTACACTCATTGGAGCCAATATTGTGCTTTACACTTGTATAAAGGAGTGCAATATTGGCCCTTGCTAGCAGAATACAAGTATCCCTTTCAGAGCAGTTGATGTGATACAATTATTACTTTTTTATCCCTAATATATGGCTGTCTCATCTTCATTAATAGGAAATATAAAGCAGAACAACACCAGAAGCAAGCCAAGCTTCTCTCGCACATCCTGAACGAAGAAAAACAGATGAAGAGAAGACAGAAGATGTATCCTCACGTCTTCGAAGATCCCAAGTGGGAGAAATCGTTGAGAGTGAAGCCGCATAAACGCAAGTCACCGACCATCCTTAGAGAAATGGCGTCACCCGAGATGGACGCCTCTCAAGGAAATTATGATGAACAAATGACTGGAGAGGGAGAGGCTGGCGGAACAAGGGAAGGAGCCATTGTAAGTTTATATCCATTTTAACTTTGATGTAAAACGGCATCTTATGGATTCAGATACAAGTGAAATAGCAAGATAAGACACATTTTAAAAAATCTTAAAACAAAGAGAAAGGTTTCAAAGGTTGAAGCGCCGTGGTGTAGAGGCACTGACTCTCGCCTTGTAATCAGAGGGTTGTGTGTTCGAATCCCACCATGGCCTAGCATCCTTTGGAAAGGCGTCAATCTACACTGTGCCACTCTCACCCAGGTGCTAATTGGGTACCCGTAGGAAACAACCGTCATTGTGGTTGGTTTAGCAAGTGTGCGCCTAATAGGCTGCTTGAAATGCTATGAATCCAGTGACCGGGTAATAATATTTGTGAAGCGCTTTGAGCAGTCAAAGATTGATAAAGCACTATATAAATGCCAATTATTATTATTATTATTATCATCAAGCTTTTTGCTGCATTGGATGTTGTCTCTGAAGACCACATCCAAAGTAAACTGAATTGAATCGAATAATAAAGACTTCTGACTATGATGGCATTTGTTTATTTAATAAATTACATGATTGTGTATAAAGAATATTTTGCTATGTCATGGCACAAAACAGATGAACCTTTTCACTTATTATGATATTAAGATATTAACATTGAGGAAACTAAAGGCCACCGCACACCTTACGGCTGTTCGCGAGCCAATTCTGGAACCAATCGCATTTTGCTAATTTTCCGAAAATTTGAATGGAACGTATCATTTTATTTGAGGTTAAAATTGATTGAAAGAATATTAATATAACCATTTTGAAAGATTGCAAGCTTTTATTTTGGAGTAAAGGCAAAATTTGATTCAAATTGTAGCCAATTGTACGACTGATATGACGTCATTCTGACTAGATATTAAATTTGCTTTTATTCTAAGAAGGATGATAACATTGTCACAGATTTGAACATAGGTATTCGTACGATGATTTCGAACATTACCCAGTAAGATATTCCAAGTCTCAATATTAGCATTAAATTATATACGTTTTATTCTGAAATTGGGTCGCAGACCAATCGTAAGGTCTACGGTCACCTTAACACGAATACCTTGATTGTATTGACTGCTGACCCCTGTTGCTACCATATCATAGTATTTGCTCTAATCTGAAGAACTTTATGAAACAGGCACCTGAATTCTATAAACATACATGTAAGAAGAGAATTTACATGTGCAAGTTTCCATCTATTTTGTGAATATCATACAAACTATGATGTATAGTGAATTGTGGCTGGGCTGATAAAACCATGTATCTCAAAATTAATATATTTTGATGACAGTTCAGAGTAAGCTAGATTTTAGAGTGATAACATGGGTTGCAACCTTCCTTTGCCTTGAAAGAGTTCTGCACGCGTTATCAGGAGACTGGTTCCAGACAATATGAGACTGCCAACATTACTATATTTTTTAAGTACACCCTTTTCTAAGCTGCCTTCAAAATTATGAATTTTGAGATACCAGATTTTATCAGCCCACCAATAACATGGTAAAGAAAATGTCTTTGTTATATGGCCACAAACATTACCAAGCCTTTTTTTTTTTTGATTAAATCAAAACAAAGTTTTTCTCTAAATACGGAATGATTTCGCATCTGTGATTTACAGACCATCACGGAGGAGATGCTTCAAGATTCATCAGACGAGGAAGGAGAAGACTTCCTGTTCGGAGGATCGTCTGGCGTTGCCATGGCGATGGGTACGGTAGAGGATCCAATCAAGGAAGATCTAGCCAAGCCCGAGTTTGAAGGGTTGTGGAATAAACAACACAAAGCATACAAGGTGAGAAATAAGACAATTACTTACTCACTTTGAAAATTGCTCCTTCCGCTATCCTAGAAGTACCCTGGGTTTGGGGCGGTATTCTGGAGGATGTCATGAATATTGTCATAAATTGTCATAAATTTTGCCTGTTCTCTTCAGCGCACAAAAAATATGCAGTTTCATAAACAAGCATAAAGCCATTACTGCAAGAGCTATGATAAAACTGGGTCTAGCAGTCATGAATTTTGTGGGGTATTTTTTTAGTACCTTAATCGATATTGGTGTTTAGATCCCAAAACTGAATGAATGGCATTGATACTGGTCTCTAGATCCCAATTATAAATGAATGAAATAGATATTGGTCTGTAGATCCCAACATTGAATGACTGAAATTTATATTGGTGTGTAGATTCCAACACCGAATGAATGAAATTGATATCAGTCTTCAGATCCCAAAACTGAATTGTTATTGGTCTTTATAGATTCCAAAGGACGAGGAGAAGACGTATACACTGAATTATCCTAGTAAGATGGAGAAGGAGATGATGGCCGCTGCTCTTGATAAACATCGATCTGGGATAGTCAAGAAACAGATTGCCGCCGGAAGGGAATTCAAAGGATGTGCCTTTGTCAGTAAACCTGAGATTGTCCACTTTAAGGTACAGTTAAAACAGCCTTTCTTTATTTTGAATGACAAGATAAGGTCAGGATGAATGATACAACACATTGTTTGGTAGTTGCCTAATTACTCTACTTTGTCAAAAAGAAGTGTATATTTATGATAATGAAAGGTAGTTATATTTCAGTTACATATATATATATGAAAATATTAGCTATATTAATTCTTTTTTTCCCTTGCTTTTATTTTCAAGATCTTTTTCTTTATTTGATTTTTAGCACTCTTATACGTGTATATTACATGTTCCCAAATGTGTTGCTATGTATCTGAGTTGGCAATATTCATTGAGCTCCTTTGGCATAGATCTGATTTTTTTTCACAAATTTGGTTTGTGTATACTTACATGAACTACACGTGGATCTAGATATCACATGTGGTTGCATTTATGCTTTATTTTACGACTTTCACAGTAAAGTATTGTTTGCTGCAAGTACTTGAATTAAGATTAAAATAATGCCAAAGATATTTTGCATGCACTCTGTTCTGTTTCTTTTAGGATTTTGATGTTGGTAAATCATACAAGAAGAGGATTATCCTGACTAATATCTCCTACAGCGTTAACTTCCTCAAATATGTGGATTTATCAGAACATCTTAAAGACTTCATTGATGTACAGTAAGTTCTCTTTATTTTCTTAATCTGTAATATATGCATACATGCCAGCTGTTCTTTTTTAAAATCAAAATAATGCAGTTTTATGAAAAATACAGTTGTTTTAAACTTGGTATCAAGAAAAGTAAAAAAAATTATACTGTTTACAATCTAAAATACTTTTATAACCCAAAATATTATCATTTTTTATTGGGGGGGGGGGGAGGGGAAGAATGAGAAAGATATATGAATAGAGAATTCTCAATAAAACCTTTCTGATCCTGGTTCAGATAAAGCATACCTACCAGAGTGCCTGTTCATTTCCGTTTCAAATCTAACAAATAGTAGAATGAATATAGATTGATGTTGAAAAATAATGAAATGGTTAATTTCACGTTTCAACAAAACTATATATATATTTGTATCAATACTAGATTTGATCCACCTGGCCAGATGTCAGCTGGTATGAGCTGTGAAATGCTTGTTACATACAAACCAATGGTAAGATAAACTACACACAAACCACAATTAACAGTAATTTAATTCTTATAGTTTGAGTGTTTTCTTATCAGGCAATCACTTTGCTTACCAAATTTGATGAGCAATTTTGGACATAAGAGAAAAGTACTCTACTACATTTTTTTAAAAGTCTCATGTAAAAAAAAATCTGCTTTTTGTGTAGCAGTCTTTGACAAATTTGGAGCATATTGTGATGCTATACCGGGTAAATTATTTCCTTATCTTATTTTTGTTTGGGGGTAAATATCTGGACCCTTGCGTAGATCAAATATCATTTTGCCTTGAGTTTTCTCAGCATGCATCAAAGAGCACAAATAATTGTGAGAATTGGTCCTTGGATGTATTGTCTGACATTGATTTCAAACAATTTATACAGATTTAAGCAAAAGAGGATGATTTCACCTCTGTGTATGCTGGTTTTGAAATGGATTAAATTGAACAATGCTTGTAATAATCATCAAGGTCTCGGAAGCTACAGTGTACAGTAAACATGTTCTGTTCTGTTTATGGTAACTCCCATAGGAACTCGGCAGGACAGCGTTTTGCTTGTAAATGCCAAGCTGGTACATAACCAATTACCTAGGAAACATTTTATGTCTAGGTCAATCAGTCATAGTGGCTGACCTTGTAGACGACAGATATTACTCTCGGGCGTTTTTATCAAAGTGGATACAATGGCAGAGGTGGGATTCGAACTCACAACCTTGCGATTATGAGTCCAATGCTCTAACCACTGGACCACACGACCCAGAGAAAGAAAGGAGATGGTAGTCTTTGCTTAATGTTCTTTCCATCCCCGGGAGTATGCATGTTCTTACTGGGCACATGCAAGTAGCACCCCCTTGGAAAGTTTCACTATTAAACTATCTTGTCAGTGCCAGTCTTCTTAGCCAACAAGAAGTATTTCATTAGCTTACAAAGCTTATAACAGTATCTAGTGGGTTGTCATTGATAACATACTTCAAGAAACAGGTCCATTTGATGACTTTAGACCTTATGCATATGACGTCATAATCTCATAGCGCCCTCCCTCAGAGGATATAGGAATATGTGTAAACTGAATTGTCAGAGATGCGCCAGCTGCAGACTACCAATGCAAGCAAGGCCATGGCTTCAGCCTCTATTAAGAAGGCAGTGTGATGACATCATTGCTTAAGGTCTTTGCTGATATTGACTGATAGGGTGTATGTGCTATTTAATATATCTTGTTGTTTATAGATCAATGAAGACCTTGAAGGCGAGGTTCAGTTCTTGGCTCAGACGGGACCTTTCTGCGTTCCTGTTAAGTGCTCCACCAAGAAATGTGATGTAAGTCGATTCACCCTTTTCCAAAGTGTTTTCTCCATTTAATGCAGGAAATAATTGAATGGTAGCAGTATTCTTGGTTTCTGTCTTCACCAAATGATTGGTGACATTTCTTTGAAATTGATAATATTTATTATGATATGGAAGTACTATAGGTATCTATGTTATTGAAAATATGAATTTTTTGGATAATAGGTCAGAAATGAATATTTTGAAGGAATGGTCATTGTATCAGCTGAAATAGAATGAGGAAATTGTAATGAAATTTTGGTAATGGAAAATGATAGAAAATGTGAATAGTATTTAAAACGTGAGACAATGTTTAATGTTTTTTTATTATTTCCATCCATTTCCTTTTGATGTGCCTTTAGCTGTCGAGTGATGTAGACTCTGTGAATTTTGGGACCCAGGTGATTGGAGAGACCTTGAAGAAGACAATCACCCTGTTCAATAAGGGAGCTAAGGGATGTAACTTTGAATTCATCAAAACCACAGGTTAGTATAGTATACAAATATATTATGATATTATGACATCGAAGAAGCATCAACATCATTCGTATTCTTCTCCCGAGGGTCAACGGCCAGACGGAGAAGGGTACCATTGACGTTACTGTGTGAATAGTTTAAGCTTGTTCCGAGGATGAGTCATTGTACATTTGTTTTGTATCCCTTCCACCCGTATCATTCCTCATCACATCAAATAAAAAAAAATAAGTTAATAACTTATGAAAGATTTAATTAAACTTTTAGGATATGCTGATTGCTTGGCAGGCAGCCCCCGCCCCTCACTGGCTCACCCAGTGAGATGCGCACAGTGGCTACAGCTACCATGTGAGGCAGTGAATGCACACGTCTTTGGTGTAGTCAGCAAGGAAAATGAACTATTTCATTGCAAACGTCTTGTCCTAGTAAAAACAATTACCGGTAATTTCTCCCTGTGTGCACTCTCAATGGAACAATCCTAGGCAAGGTATGAAATATTCATTATCCAATGCAATGCTGGGCCTGTTGCATTATTGATATACAAATGATATACATCACCAAGGGCATTAGTAAGAATTATTCACACAAGGTACTTTTTGCACAGTCCTAACATGGCTGAGTGATAGCTGAGGGCATTTGAACCTTACAAAAGTAGCATGTAAGTATGATAATACTAAAGCCCCCAAAAAAAATGGTGTATATTATTGTATATTTTATGTTTTACAAGCTAGTGATGTGGATAATCGTTATTTGATGATCGTTATTTGACCATTCTCATCTCAAAACCTTGACCGGTCAATAGATCTAGTCATTAGTACCAGTCATTAGCAAATTTTCCTGCTAGCTAAAAATAATTGACCGGTCATGTGATAGATTTCAGCCAATCACTCGATTAGGATCTGTATATCCCTATTTTATCTAATAATATGTAATATTGGATACACTCAAGTGGTTCATCAAATATAATTCATTCAGCAGTGCAAATATTGTATTAGTCAAAGACAAGTGCAATATTCATACAGATGAATGGATTGTTTCGATTCCATCAGAGACAAATTTGTTCCTCTTTCAATGTCCCTTTAATGCATATAAAAAATTATGTATAAAAGTGTGCTTCAGTATATCAAGGTTTATAAGAGTTTATTTAAATTCATATCATGACCTTGATTTGTAGGCCTGAAAGCAAGGACAATAACATCAGCAGGAACATCACTTGGGAGAATGGTAAGATATTAACCCAAACTTTTTTTGATATGATTATGATGATGTTTTATTTATCCAGGGCCCTGTAACACAAAGCTGAGCGATGAATAGCAAATATGAGAGAACTCTTCTGATTGGTTCCTAGCCGGCACTTTGAACCAAATGTGCATGAAAACATTGATCTTGAATTGGTCAGTCGATTTAGTGATTGATCGCAAGTCTTTGTGTTATGGAGCCCAGGGTAGCCAATTTATTCATAAAAGTGCTCTACAAGCAGGCATAACATGTTTTTATTCCACTTCTTCAGTTGAAATACCGTAGCTTAAAGGCAGAAAGTGCATTTTTATACGTCTTTGGTAGAAGACTCTACCACTGACACTTACATGTAGGCCCGTATTCTGAAGTCGGGTTTAATTTAAAGTCAGGTTTAAAGTTATGGTTTAAGTATGGATAGCCCATGTTACAGAAATCACTAAGAGTAGAAATATCATATTTCAGCTCATTTGGCTTTGAAATCATTCATAATTGTCTAGAAAGTATAAATAGATTATTGTCTTCACCATTGAAGAATCAGGAAAGAGCTTAGTAAATATAAGAAACATACAACTTAATAAAAATTCTGACACCTTTGGCTTCCAATAATTTTAGCACAGAGTTAGACCATGGTCTAAGTTAAACCTGACTTCAGAATATGAGCCTTATAATATATTTTTGGAGGTATCTAATATCATCTAAAATCTGACCGGCCTTTACTTTGTACTGGGTGCATGAATGTTATATTTCATCACCATCATCAAAAATTCATAACCTGAAAAAAAATCATGTACCAATGTTTCAATGTATAGTGGCACATGTACTTTGTTCATTGATACTCATTTGAGCATGCTCGACCCAATCAAATGTGCTTATTCACTAAAATAGAAGCATGTATCAAAAAACTGCTATTTTATCTTGATTTCAGACCACAGCCGAAGAGACGGTTGTAGAAGTAGAAGTGAAAGAACCTACTCCAAAAAAAGGAAAGAAAGGAAAAGGCAAGAAGAAAGATGGTATGTAAACAATGATGTTAGGTTGCCGTGACCGCTTGACAAATAAAATTAAATCACTGTAACGTGAATGATTACTGAAAGTTCCCAATTTTCTCAGTTTTCTAAAAATATATTTCACTCTGCCCTTTAACATGTGAATGTAGTGAAGCTCTTGTACATAGCAGGGGGGATTACAAGGGGGCTTGGGCAAGTTCGTCCCCTAAATGCTCAAAAGATCTCTGTTAAATTAAGAGAATCACTAGAAAATCGACATAAATGCAATGTTTAAGCTTGTCCTTTTTAAGGAATTATTCCTGCTGTTACCCATTTACCTCACCTGGGTTAAGTGCAGCAATTTGTGGATCAATTTCTTGCTGAAGGAAATTACTCTATGGCTAGGATAAGAAATGGGAATGTTCTCTGAGTGCATTTTAAAGCAACCGAATACTCCAAAGATGGCATATTTTCTTAATAATAATAAAATTACATTTCTATAGCATAAAATAATATACAAAGTTTCTATACAAACTATACAATATGGTTTTTGAAAAGAATAGATTACAACAGGATTAAATATTCAATAATTATACAGCATGGCATAAAACCATGCAATATATGGTAAAGCATATCTTACTAAACAATAACTTAAATCTTGAAATATTCAAAATTCTTACTTCTATCATTACAGTGCAAATGAAATTTTAAGGCAAAGACTTAATCAATTCTTCAACAGCTACGTTTTAAGTGCAGTCTTAAAAGGTCTGGATGGTGGGTGCAGTCCAGATGACCCTACCCTTCCTTATATCATGATTTTATTTATTAATTTATTAATAAATTTTGATCCTCTTGTCTTAGATGAGAAAGCCAAAGCAAAAGCTAAACCCAAGCCAGCATCAGAGACACCAGTAGTAGATACAGTCCCAAGTACATCACCGAGGAAAGAAGAGAAAATAGATGAAGAAGACAGAGATCAGTTAGATGTCATCGAGGACGATAAAGCAGAGAGGCTGGCAATGTCAGGACGTAGCAAGAAGTCAGTTGTCATCGTAAGGGAGGATGATGGTGAGTCAAGACTCCGATGTTTTTTTAAATATCTTTATTTTTTTTAATTTCGCACTTCAAACACATTTATTTAAGTTGTAGATAACAATTTAAATATCAATACATGAAATGATGATGACCGATGATCAATGATGATGATGATGATGATAATGATCGATGATGATGAAGATGATGAATGATGATCGATGATGATCGATGATGATGATGAAGAAGATGATGAAGAAGATGATGATGATGATGAAGATGATGAATGATCGATGATGATGATGATGCTGCCGATGATGAGTCTAATATTTGCTAGTCATGGTGTAACTTGACCATCTGTCTGTTGGAACACTGTCTCATTGCAGATGATCATGTTGAAGACAGTTTTAAGGCAATAATGATGGTGGTGGTGATTTGTGATATGATACTCATGAATTTCACCATTTTAATCTAGATGATGACGCTATCTCTCTAGACGACGATGATGATTTAGGACCTGGAGGATTAGATGGGATGAGATGCGGTAACGTGACTGGAGGCGAGATTGGGCCATTCTCATCCATTAAACTGGAAATCATCTTTGCACCTCACATCCCCGGCAAAGTTGACGTGGACTTTGAAATCAGATTTACGGATGAAGATTCCCAGACGGTAAGTTAACCTTGTTGTTTTCGTCTCTTCATTAATTCAATTTTCTTCCTTTACATTGTTGTGTGGAAGCGTCAAAGTGTAGCGGTACTAACTTAGACCTTGTATCAGAGTTTGTTGTGTTCGAATCCCACCGCGTTCTAGTCCCTTTGGCAAGGTGTCAAATCACACTTTACCGCTCTCCACCCAGGGTACTCGGTAGGATGCGAAAGCCTATGTAGTATGCCTAGCAGATGAGTCTTGAACTCTTGTTTGAATGCTCCCCAGGGAGTGGAGAAAGCCCATACATTGTGTGCGGGCAAGCCAGGTTCCGCTGACCAGGATTACATGTTTAGCTCTTAGAAACACAAAGTATTAAGCACTACATTGTATGTAATTGCAAATATCATAGAGCATTGTGACCCAGTGGATTAGTCTTCAGACTTTGAAACAGAGGGTCATGGGTTCGATTCCCAGCCATGGCATAATTTCCTTCTGCAAGAAATTTATCAACATTGTGCTGCACTCGACCCAGGTGAGGTAAATGAAATGCCACTGTGCTATAAAAGGCTGTGGGTAATAATATCCAATAAAGCCAGGGTAATAATATCCAATTAAGCGCATAGGGACGCATTTGGCAGTGATATGCACTATATGCATGTTGGCATTATTATTATTAATATTAAAATATTTAATGTTTCAAATTAGGGAGTTGTTTCATAAAGCTGCTTGTAAAGTTACGCACAACTTTATGCACAAATGTTTACGGGGGGGGGTTCACAAAGGTTCAAGTTTGACTAAGAGCCGCACTTTAATGCCTAGCTAGTTGCCTGCGAAAGAAGAGGCATGACCGCGTTGGTCAGGGAGGCGCACTAGCGCGTATCAATCAATCAGATTGCGCGTTACATATCATGTGCGAGTGGGCATTTAAGTGTGATTCTAAGTCATACTTAAATCTTTGTGAAACTCCCCCAGCACTTTGGTGATTAAAGGGGAAGTTCACCCTGACAAAAAGTTTATTGTAAAAATAGCAGAAAAAATAATAAAAAATATTGCCGGAGGTTTAAGAAAAATTCATCCAATAATTAAAAAGTTATTTGAATTTCAATTATTTGATTTGTGATGTCATATGCGAGCAGCATTCATACATAGCGAATGGTAAAAAATCAAAGAAATGTCATTTTCTCAGAAAATTTAAAATGGTTTTCACTGTACCTTTTTGTATATCGATAGACAAATCACTTCACACTCGATCATGAATAGAAAACAAAATTAAGTCATCAGGAACCATGGATACAAAATTTGAAATTCATACATTTTATATTACATAACACATGGGGCAGCTGCTCATTTATGACGTCACAAATCCAAAACTTTGAACTCTAATAACTTTCTTACTTTTTAACGGATTTTCCTCGAACCTTCACCAATATGTTTTACTAATTTTTCGCTATTTTTACAACAAAGTTTTCTTCAGGGTGAACTTCCCCTTTAATCAGCTACATGTACATCATGTGACTTAATGCAAAATGTCATTTAAAATAAAACAAAAACAGGACAAATGGTCCCCATCAAGTTTATCTTTTTCTTTCCCTGGAAAGAACATGGGGTATAAAGCTAATATCCTTTTGTTGTGTTATTTTGTTAATGTTCTTAGAGATTTCGTATATTTTGACTTATTTCAACACATGTTGAATGACATTTATCTTTTTGATATAGATTCATATTAAGCATTAAGCAACAGAATTTATGATCTTAGATAATTGTTTGAGCATTTTGAGTTATTTCAAAGTTTCTTGAATAATTTTACATGTTGTGTCATGTAAAATCCGTACCAAGAGTTATGCCACATTTGATTTTTTTTACATCTTTTTGACTTGTTTCATCATTTCATTAATGAAATTCATTTCATGTCATGTAGATCCATATCAAGGGATATGCCACAGCCATAGATGTGCCTGTATGGGTAGAGAGACAGACAATAGACCTCAAGATTTGCATGTTTGATCGGCTCTACCAAGATGCAATCGTTGTGAACAACCGGGCGACGACAGCGCTGCGCCTCCTGTTTGAGGTGCAGAAGGAGCTTAGGAATTACATGGAGATCCTGCCCAAGACGGCCTACATCCAAGCTCAATCACAGTTCTCAGCCCAGCTCAAGTTTCTGCCAAGGTAGTGTATGAGATTTGATTGTTTGTCAGTATTAACAACAAAGTAAAGGAAAAGAAATGCATCTTCATTATTATCACTATTACTACTACTTCTACTGCTACTACTGCTACCACCACCACCATCTCCTCCTCCTCTACGTTTGTTATCATTATTGTTATTATCGTTATTAGTATTATTATTATGGTCATTATTATTATTATTAATGTTATTATTGTTATTTATTATCATCATTATCATCTTCATCATTATTATTATCTTTATTATTGCTATTATTATTATTAGTAGTAGCAGTATTACTATTATTAGTATTGATATTAGTATAATATTAGTATCTGTATTATTATTATTGTTGTGGGTCTGCCAGCGTGCTGGAAGGCACAATTGCGTTGGCTTGTTATTATTATCATTACTATTATTTCTATAAATTATTATCATAAGTACTATTATCATGATATATTCTTTGTATTACCAGGCATAGTCTTATAAAGGATGCTGCCAAGTTCTTTGACGAGGAGACTGGCGTGCTTGAAGTCCCAACTATTATCAAAGTCGCTGATCAGGTTGGTAACTCTTTAAGAGTTGCATGACATTTACTACAGCCAAATCTCATGTTTGACTTCAATTCTTTTTCCTCACTGGTTTAAGATCTCCTGCTTCAAATCACATCTTTTCAAATATGTATTTAGGGCATATTTCAGGAGATGCTTTGGGTACTTTTTAACTGGTGATTTCTGCCTGACAATTTATTTCGAAATTTTAGAATGCCTAAAAATGATATCTATGTCATAACAATTGTATTGATATGTAATAAGACCATGTTTAAAATCAATATACTTCTCCGATAAGTACCTTAGATTATAATATTATAAACAAATAGCTGGATTCGTACAACGCTTATTCCAGAGGATACAACGCACTTCATTCTAGATGAAGGAATTCAGAAATTATTGTTTATTTCTCTTATGATTTCTTCCAGACCCGTCCTGTTCCCTTCACCATCAGCGCTGTTGTCACCAAGTCTGACTTTGAATTCGACGTCGATTCCATCGACTTCGGTTTCTGTACCATCTACGAGTCAGTCATCGCAACCGTCAAGCTTACCAATACCTCGGTTCTCTCTCAGAAATTTGGTTTCGTCAATTTACCGGACGTAAGTGCTGTGAAAATAAGTAGGATGTGGTGCGTGCTATAGTGGAAAACAATTAAATAGACTCCAGAATTTTGATCTCTAACTTTCAGTTGAGTAAAGAATTTCGTTATGCAGTCTGCCTTCTCTTATCCAGCATCCCTTTATCTAGATTTCTGTATGATATGGACAATTATTTTTACAATAATTATCGGGAAAGTGAGAACTCCTGCACATGGTCCCATGAATAACCCATTACACCCAATGTAATTTACATACACTACCATCAAATTTTCTTCTGAATAACTTGCTTTCAGACATTTTCAGACTCCTAATCCGTTATGCTCAATTTCCATTTCAATTAAAAAAAAACTGGTTGTTTTATATAATGAACCCTTTTTTATTGGTATTATTATTATCATTTTCATCATTTTTATATTCTTTATGTAGTTCATTGATGTGCAACCCAATGAGGGCTTTGGAACCCTGTTACCGTTTGAAACCATTGTACTGGACATTATCTTCAGTGCTCAGAAGGCCAAGGAATATAGCTTTGAATTGACATGCAAGTCGGGCATTAACAGGTATGACGGCTGTTTGGCCAAGGTAGATGTGAAGTCTGTATCATGGTTTTGAACTATTAAATCATTAAACCACTCATATTTCTAACAGTGTACGGTTAAGTTCTCTCAGTAGACCATGGGTGCCACTTCTCCGATGGCGACGGCATCATCAACATTGAAATCTTTACCAAGCTTAAGTTTTTTATATTTCATCATAACTTCGAAAGTATATGGACCTAATTTCATAGAACTTCGTAAGAGTTATTGAATATTGCTAAACCTTCTGACTCAAGTTCTGGGGAGCATTTCATCAACATTTTTGTCTGACAAGTTGTCAGATCTGACAACTTTCCTTAATTCTGATTGGCTGAGAGGTACTGTTACTATGGTGGTTGTCGGATAAAACAGAATATGTCGGAAAAAATCCTTTCATAAAACGGTCCCCAGGTCACATGAACAAGGTCAAAGGTCATTTAGGGTCAATGAACTTAGAACATGTAATAAATTGAAATTTCAAGTTTCTGAAATGTTATAACATTAAAAGTAAATAGATGTGCTGCATGAAATTTAGAAATAAGGGTAATTATCATGGCCACATAAAGTGCATTTTAAGTACATGTAAGTGTTACCTAAATGATTTACTCTTTGAAGCGTAGAAGCCTCGGGGTATAGCGGTTCTGACTATCACCTTGTAAATCAGAGGGTCGTGTATTCGATTCCCACCATGGCCTAGCGTCCTTTGACAAGGCATCAATCCACACTCTGCCACTCTCACCCAGGTGCTAGTATTGGTAGGAAACAACATGATTACAATTATTATTATCATTATTATTGACAGAGACTTCAAGATCTCCTGCAGGGGTGTGGGAGTTCATCCTCCCCTTGATCTATCTCACTCCGTGATTCACTTCGCTGCAACTGCTCTTGAGGATACTTCAATCACATCCCTGTACATCCTCAACACTCACACCAACGCTAACGAGTTTACTCATCCCGTACCTCGTATCGGGAAGGGCGAGATTGCTCCGGTAGGACCCACGTCCTTTGAGTTTGTGGTGCCCGAGGGAGCGCCGATCGCCATTTCTCCCTCGGTCGGTACACTGCAACCGGGAAAGGTTAGTTCATCTAACGTCTGCTGCAATGGTTCCATGACATTTGTTCTAATGACGATTCTTCCGCTTTCAATATCACATGCTAAGCGAATGACTAACTTCAACCCTGTTTATGATTCTATTCCCTACCCTTTTTAAAGGTAAATACATGTATCAGTTGTAGTAACGATCTCAAATTGAGTTCAAACAGAATCCAATAAAATTACCACCCAGTTGTTAATATATATAAATAAATAAAAACATATGTGCCAAATAGCTCTCAAAGAACATGCGTAATTGCTGAGAAATGAGCGAAAAAAACATGGAATTCCAGCAAATGTCAAGAATTTTTCCAAGCAATATTGATACACTGTCCCACATGTGCTTTCCTGTGTAAGTGATCATCAAAATGATTGGTTTTGAGCTAATTAGTTTCATGATTTCACAAAGATAAAAGAAAGTTCACATTAATGTATCTTGATTTAAAAGACTTTCTCATGAAATAATTGTTTGCTGCAACTGCTTTCTTTTACCTTTAAACTCAAGCGAATGTAGTTTCACTACTACAATACGTGTGTTTATGGTTCTTGATCACAATGCATTCAAGGATTAGATTGTACTTTGCCAAGAGGGCAAGCACACCCATTCAAACAAAAGCTATCAAAAAAGTTCACAATGCAAATTACATTCTAAATATAACTCATTATCATTCAAAAAATAGAGAAATACAAAAAATTGGTTTAAATTCCAAAGAGAACATTGTGTAATCGATGAGAGAAGTGATTGCATTGATTAAGAAAATAATCAGAAGTGTTGTTTAACACAGTACTCTACTATCTATGTCTACACAGAAGAGCTGTATCTCTGTGAAGTTCAGTCCCAGCCTTGGTGATGCTGAGATCCGAGAAGAAGCGGTGAGATTGGTCACAAGGAATCAAGAAGCTCAAGCGAGGAAGGAGTTCGAGGATGCTCAGTTAGCTGCGAAGAGGAACGCTGCGGAAGCTGAGGTAAGGCTTTCTCTCTGTGTATGCATTGAGCTTTGTGTAGGCACCTTACTGCACGTCAGTGCTGCGTCTTTCACAGAGGAATCTTGGGCCCGGTCTTACAAATAGTTACGATTGATCCGATCAACCTCAACTGGATGGACATCCATCAGTGTCATGGTTTTTTTTGGACAGGAAATGTGCATGATATCCTTTGTAAACAAAAAGTAGCAAACTGAATTTTCAATACAACATATCTAGAAAAATATTTTGAACAAATTTGCATTTTAGCTGTTGACGTTGCTGACCAACCATAGTTGTGATAGATGTGACCCGGGGGGGCCACTTCCATTCATGAGTGGATACCATGCGCGACCATGGGGTCTCGAAAAGCACCCTAAACACGTAATTTCCATATTCTGAAAATGCACCCCTTAACAAGAATTGGCGTGTGAAACCCTACCCTTAACAAGTATTGGAAACAAAACGATAATACCCTTGGCAAATATTCCCTGAAATGAACCCCTAAACAAGTACAGGAATGTTTTATTGTTACGGATCCTTTGGTTGTCGGCTTTACCTCATTTGGTTTAGTACGACCCCACCTTCTACACCTCGCGCAAATAGGACTCTAAACACGTAGTGTTGTGGCAAAAAGGACATCCTTTATAAAACATTTGAATTTTGTTTTATCATCCCCGCAAATTCGACCCTAAACACGTAATTTTCCTAGCGAAATAGATACCCTTTTTTCATTATTTTTGTGTTTTTGACACCCTTTTCACGTTATGTACGTAACGTGCCCTATCGTGAAAAGGACATCCTTTTTACGTGTTTTTTTGGTCGCGCGTGGTATCCACTCGTCAATGTAAGTGGCCCCCCCCGGAGATGTGATCAATCCCAAGTCTTTGTAAGTCGGGGCTCTAAATGTATGATTGATTTTGGACCTAAAATTGACTTCCAATTGATTACAATCTTCTTACAAGAACTCCAGCAGACAAAGTGATGAGGAATGCATGAAAGCTGCTATGACAGATGCATAGCGCCTCAATAGCAGGGTCCCTGCTGAAAGACGCAGCATAGACTTTATATTAGGTGCTTTATTGTTTCTCTTGTTCGTCTGTGATTGTAGAATCTAGCAAGCCATGCAATGGAATTGTGCCATTTTTGAGTATCATTTCTTTGCACTTGAATGTTTGCTTTCTGTATTGATGCTTATACTTGTATATGTTAATTTGTATACACGGAGTAGAATATGTGTACATCGTACCCACGTCTTATAAATGGACACTTATTTTATTATTGTTCATTAATTCATTTATTCATTGATGCTTTGTTTCCTTATGTATTTATTGATATTATTCATCTGTATATTCACTTTGTTTACCTATTTATTGTATATTTAATTTGTATGAGCTCAAATTTTTGTTTAAAATCTAATATTTTCAGTTAAAAAACAATGTATGTAAATGTCCATTGAAGGTTGGGGGAGGCTGCCTGGAGGTTGGTGTTATACATGCATGCATGTATAAATTGCTGTAGAAACTGTGTGCACTGCTAGCTTGACCTGCTTATATTCTCTCCCTCTCTCTCTATATATGCCTTGCCTTACCTTGCACTCCTTACCTGCTTGCTACTCTCACCACAGGAAGAAGAAAAGGTAAGTGCTTCATTTATTGTATAGTCATTGCAAAAACATCAAGGTCCTGTCGCATTGTCCGTGCAAGTCTTGCGAGTGAGTTTTGGGTGATTGCCCTACCCGCAAGTCACAGAAATGTGTCAAGCATGTTCAAAACCTTTCTGCGTGCCAGTCAGACGTGCGTGCGCTTCTTGCGAGCAACTGCATGTGAGATACCTGCGTGATATTGTCAAAGCAGGCAACCTGCGGGTAGCAATTTTAGTTACCGTTACCCCGCAAAGCTTAATAATAATAATAATGATAACAGGCATTTGTAGAGCACCATCTATCTAGGAACAATCTATTCCGAGGTGCATTTTGAAAAAAATTATAGTTATTATTACCCCAGCTTTAGCTCGAGCTGCCTTTCAGCGCTCGTGCATTCAAGGAATTAATCCTGCCGGGTATGAAACGATGTGACGGGGCCTTGAGCATTAGTTTCTTTTTTATCTCGCGTAGGTTTAGAATAAAGTATTTGAAGTATTTGAGTATTGCATGCTTATTCCTGTTTCACAAAGACTTGTTTTAATAGCAGATGCACAATTTCTGTAACGAGTTTTACTATTAGCCATTCAACTTGATTGATTTGGGTACATGTAGCTTTAATATGTTATTGCAAATCTGTTGCTAAAGCAAGTTTTATGAATAGGGCCCCAAGGCCGAGGCCGTTTCATAAAGCTGTTAGGAAGTTAAAGGGGACAAGTCCACCCCAACAAAAACTTGATTTGAATAAAAAGAGAAAAATTCAACAAGAATAACACTGAAAATTTCATCAAAATCGGATGTAAAATAAGAAAGTTATGACATTTTAAAGTTTCGCTTCATTTCACAAAACAGTTATATGCACATGTCGGTTGGTATGCAAATGAGGAACTGATGACATCACTCACTATTTCTTTTGTATTTTATTATATGAAATATTTAGATTTTCTCGTTATTGTCATGTGAAATGAAGTTTCATTCCTCCCTGAACACGTGGAATTCCATTATTTTAACATTTTGTGCTTCAGGCAGGGAGGTCCTAATCATCAAATTCGTAAAAATTGTAATATTGTATAATTCAAACAATGAAAAACAAAAGAAATAGTGAGTGAGTGACATCATCGACTCTCTCATTTGGATGTAACTGGCTCGTTCATATAACTATTTTGTTGAAAATAAGCGAAACTTTGAAATGTCATAACTTTCTTATTTTACATCCGATTTTGATGAAATTTTCAGCATTGTGCTTGTCTGATTTTTCTATATTGATTCAAATCAACATTTTTCTGAGGTGGACTTGACCTTTAAGAGGGACTGTAAGAACAACGGGTGAACCTTTCTTGTGGTAAATGGTATACACCAAAATGTTCATTGGTGATTATTTAAGAAAGGTTCAACAGTCATTATTAAAGTCGATCTTAACTTACAAACAGCTTTATGAAACACCCAACGGATTGGTAAAAAGTTAATCATAGGGTAATTTGTAGATCTGCTTATGGACCATAAGGTGCTAGTTTTAGCTGATCTCTTGAGTTATTTAGCTTGAACTTGAACCTGAAAAGTAGGCAAGCTAAGAATATACATGTAGAGGGTCTTAAGTACATGAAGGTGAATAGAAGAGGGATATAGTGGAAAGTTGAATAATTAAGTCAACAAATCAAGCATTAGTCCTGCAATCAAGCCTAGTTCTTAGGATTTTATGTAAATTTGTACATGTAGTTGATTGATGTTCGATTGCAACACGCTTGATTTGGGGCACTGCATTTGCTTGATTTGCAGTTGAACATGCTTTTCGTTCAACATCTAGTATAGCAAATCATTGATATCATGTCTATCTTGCTTGTATTTGTAGAAGGGTAAGAAACCGGCTAAGAAACCCGCTCAGAAATCAGCAGGAAAGAACAAGGGCGGCAAGGGTAGCGCCGGTCTAACCAGACCTAGATCAGTGGTCCCACCAAAGGCAGAAGAACTAGATCCAACGTGAGTAGGTTTGAATGGGAAGGCTTTTAAATGGGAAAGCTAAACCCCTAAAAAAAGTTCTATAAGTGAGCAGTAGTAGATTTATTAGTGTACCATCATATGTAAAAGTGGTATCATTGGAAAGCATGAATATGCCTGCATGGTCAAATTATATACATATGGAGACTCCAATTAGAAAACAGTGCATTTGGCAACATTCCACTTCTGACTTTTTCCTATTTTCAGGGTAAATGCACATTCCATGATTACATAATCACAGCAGATGGCACATCATTGTAAAGAGGAATAATTAAGCTTTTCAGTGATACCAGTTTCATCTTCTATACATGTACCTCTGTAACAACAAATATATCATATTTATCTAAATGAACGACCAGAGCTTCCCCCCCACAAAAAAAAAAAGGGGGGAGAAAAAAAGTTTTGAAATTTGTAGTTCTTTCAAGCATACATGTAAGATATTGAAACTGTGCAATTGTGGTGATCATTCCAAGTAGTTTGCCAGAAGTTGTTTCACAGAAACTCTCATAATTATTCTGTCTTTAACTTTACAACTTCAAATTTTGGCAGTAAGAAAAAGAAAAATTAAGTTCAGATAGGTGAGATAGGTAATCTTTCAAGTTTTTTATTTTCAATACCTACATACTCTTTTGGCTATTTTTTTGCCATTTCCTGGGCTACTTAATGTTGGTTTTGTGTGGCTGGTCTCCAATGATACCCGTAAATGTGTGTGTGTGTTTGAGTTTTGTCAGACGTGTATCAATCAGAAATGATTATTTACGTCTGGGACCGACCTTTAACGTCACCATCCGAAAGACGTGACCAGGGCTCGAACCTCTGCATCAATTTGTAACTTCCCCACAGCTTGGATTACAGGCGCACGCCACAATGCCCAGTTTACCAGAAAATTACATACTATGCCCTGTATTTATTCATTCATTTATGCTTTCATATTTCTGTATAAATAGGAGTGGTGATTATGCAGCCGGGAAAGCCTCATTATTGAGACAGTTTGAAGGTGATTTTAGAAGCTATTCTATCCCATGCTATGTGGCTTCGGGAATGACTGCAGATCCTGGTACACTACCTTATGAGTGAGTACAGCTAACTTAAGATATCCTTCAGTATATCGCTTGAAATTTGATATAAATAAGTTCTTCTTCTTCCAGAGTAAGTGCTGCTTCAAGGTGATTAAGATAAACACACAGTCTGGTTATGTGTGTATGTGTAGAACTTTTCTCATACTGTAATTGCATAATAAATTAAGCTCTTGTTCTTGTAGTGCAGGTGCAAGTATATATGTGTTAGTAAAAACATTCTTGTTTGTGGTGTTTACTTCTGCATCCCAATTCAAGATGGCCTTGAAGGCATCAACAGAGGGGAATGGGCTGGATCATTTGAGTTTGTTTGTTTTTTCGTTTGAGCTTAGTGCGAGTCAAAGATGGCAATGATTCCAATGCTACCTGAACGCAATGAATTTTTACTTTCACATGAATCATGGCTCCAGCTCCATTTAAGGTAATCATTAATGGTAACTCTGACATCAACTGTATCTACCATGGTAACACTGCATAGCTACTAATGAAAATTAAATTTTTCCATGGTAACACTAATTAGCAGCCATAAAATCAGATATTCATTGGAAGTTACAGATGATGGCAAAGTTATCAATGGCCAGTTTAATGCAGTTTGGTCCTTACTAATCAATCAGCTATCCTACTTGACTATCTAACCTCTATTCAAGTCTTGTGCCAGTAAAGTAAACCCATTTATATCTCATATTCACTGCAGTGTTCACAATACATTATTCTTGGAGGTGCATTGTCCAGCGGTGCGTCCATCTTTGGTGGTGATATCAAACCATGGACGAAGTGTGGTGGACTTCAGTGAGGTGTCCGTCGGTCAGCGGGTCATCAAGTCTATCACCGTCCAGAATGTGTCTCCGGAGGCTGTAAACGTATCCTTAATCAATCTCCATTTTTACAAAATTATTGTTTTTCCAGTTTCTCCCTTTTTTTTGCATTTTATTTATCATTATACAAAAACTACTTGAGAAAGGAAATCACGTTTGTTGTGGGTTAAATTTCGCTGAATTTACATTCCGCTGTAATCTTTCTTTGGATGTAAAGCACCCGTATTCTATTTACATGTTTGAATACACTCAATCCTGCAGATCACAACATTTGGGATATGACTGTTCTAATTCATTTTGTGTTTTTATCGTTGTACATGAGCTGTGCGGAATCACATGTTTCATGCTACACTGGCGTTCACTGCTGACATTGGAACACTGGCCAGCTCTTACCTTAATGTTTGTTAATGGCATTCCAAACTGAAAGATAAAAACAACTTGGTGAAACAAAAAAATTTAGCAATTTTCTTTTTACACGTTGTGTATTGTTTGAATTTTTACTCCGCATCCTGCATTGTATAAATCTTTTATCCAAAAAGCCCATATTCTGAACTCTGGTTTTTCGTTAACCCTGGATTAACTCCAAACTGAAATTGTAAAAGCTAGATGTGTCATAATTTCATTTTTTTTTTCATTATAGGCTTATGTTTATTCAGGGATCTTCTCATTTTCAAATGGCAAAGAAAATTATTGTATTTACTATGCACAGTTTGTAATTATTTGAGTGCCGGTGTGATGATAGTTTTATCATCTTGTTATTGAGATTGTTTTTCACACTTTGCAAGCCATAGTGAAATCATAGATTTTGGTTTAGAATATAGACCAAAGTTTTCAATATGCGATTCCTTGACCCTGTCATAATTAGCTCCAATCATCTGTTCTGGATACTGGTGGTCCATTCTTAATGTTGAATGCTTTACGGAGTCTAGCACCAGATGAAACACATACCATTCTAATTGCCTTTGAACCAATGAAAGCTAACCTGGTGAGTTTGATTAGAAACTATTTTATTTTAATGAAGATATCGAAGTATTTTTGTGTCCAGCCAGCCCAATCCAACAATAAGTTAACAGGGAAGGTTTTCCGTAAGTAGCTAAAACAATATATCGGGCTTCTAAATATAAATATGTAAAAAAAAATTGAAAAAGTAATTTGACATGTATTTCGTCATACTCTCAGAATTTAAAGTTGTAAAGTTAATGAAAGTTTCAATGAATCATGTACTTGTGTGGGTAGTTGTTGATTAATTTTGACAAATAAAAATCTCAAAAATATTCCCTAAATATCGCATTGATGGGAAATTCGATGGTTGTACAAGCAGTTTTTTTTTGCAGAGTTATCATTATGTGGCTTCTAATTTAAACCTGTGAGTGAATTATATTTGAATTTGATCATGTGATTTTGTTTTGGAATAGTTCTATGAAGTGCTTGATGTCAAGTCTGGTGAACACACCCTTGGTATCACTCTGAGAGGTCATGGTCTAATGCCTGAGGTCAAGCTCTCTCTGGCCGATGACCGACTGGACATGGGATACGTCATAGCAGGAGAGGAAGCAGAGGAAACATTCAAGGTATGTTTATTATTATAGGGTAGTTCTTGCTGGTTAAGGCACGATATGTGATAACAGAGCTGCCAACCAGTACGTTTCTGCCTTATTTAATCAGATTTTGCACCATATATACTGCATTGCCTTTTTTTTCTTATGAAAATCAAATTTTTTCTATTTTTTTTTAAAGAAAAATCATCTCCATATGTCTCCATTTCATAAAACTTACACAAGTATACTGGATGAATGTTAGTTTAGGTAACTTAAACAACCTGGACCATGTAACATAAAACTTAGTGAATGGGGCTGATTTCTATGATTGATCATTGTATTTTATACAACACATGGATAGATCCTTGACAGCTGATTGGATGAAAGCGTGTCACATGACATTCAGAGGAATCAGCTATAGCACGCTAAGATATGCTAGCCGTGCTATAGTCGACTATTGCACGCCCGTGCTAAGTCGACTATAGCACGCTGAAGTAAATGAGCCAGCATTGCAAGATCCCTGGGCACACTGAACCCATGGCCATGCCCCGTACATGTTAAGTGAATTAGCGGTATACGCGCGTAATCACGTTTTCGTATCCCTGACCGATGTACCTAGCACTGCACATACACGTTACTAAGCTGAACACAATGCGTGTATGTACTTTGTTAAGCTAATTATTTCCAGGGTATGGCTGCTTACCTTCTGGATTTTATTGAATTTGTTCACAAATTGGACTTTATGGATCTATGTTGAATCCTGGGATTACTGGAGTAAATCTACTCGACGCTCAAAAGACAACATTGTAAGCAAAATAAGACATAAAGCGCGTTAGTCATAGACTAGACCTATAGATCTAGCCTATCTAGATCTAGTCTAAACTGTAAGCTATCGGTGTTGTATAAAACAAATATTCAATGTTGTATTCGTGCGACGTTCACAATATTACATTCGTTGCAAGTTGAACAACTTGCACACTCATGCAATAATTGGAACGATCGCACTCATCAACATGGAATATTTGTATAATATTGGATGGCTCAGAATGGATTACCATAAATATTCCAAGAGTTTGGGCAAATATTCCACGAATCCCAGATGAGTGGAATATTGGCCCTAATGAGTGGAATATTTTTTGGTATTTCATGATTATAAAGCCATCCAATATAATTATCATCTGTCCCCCCCAAAAAAAAATAACGAGAGGGAGAAATTTGATTTAACAAGTCATATCACATTATGGCAACATCAAATTCATACGATCAATTTTTATTGTTGACATGCGACTTAGATGTAGTTCATCATGACGCCATTGAGCGTAATTGTGATCTATGCTGTGCATCGCATTGTTTTCATTGTTGTTCAAGTTGTATATTTCGCGCATGTGCACTAGACTGTTCAATATGCTCTCATACTCTATGGCTAAGTTTGTACAGGAGCCTATGGGATATTTGTTGGATTTCGGTCCTTTTTAGGGATACACTCTGATAATGCACAGGCAATTGATGCTGACCAAACATGACGAAAACCTCCATTTGAGAACACTAAACCCCAATTTCCCTCAATCAATTCTCTTCTCCAAGTACGACAAACCCACTGCCCCAAACAAGCAATAATATTTAAGTAGCAAAACACCAGTTTCTTGACCTCGGTCCGAAGATCACACAGCAGCCCGAGCGCGGTCCCTGCAAAGCATGCTGTCATTTTATTTACTTTCCTTATTTCGAGGTCGATTTTCTTCATTCGAAATTAAAAATGGACCAACATTGGATTTCTGAATATAATATGCCTTTGAAAACGTGATTAAATATCGAATACAATAATTTCATTCTGAAGGTCCTACTACAGGCAGAGAAGTCTTACGTAATAGCACGGCTGTTGTTTATCATTTCGTCCTTGGCTCAACGCTCATTCACTGGCCTGTGGAGGTGAAATTGAGACAACAGGGATTACCTGGCCAAGAAGGGTTTATCGGGGCTTGGAAATTCTTATTGAGATTTTCAAATGAAAATTGCGGTCTTTCTCCAAACGGAGGTTTGACGTAATGATACCCATTGTTAATTCATCGCTAAAATGCTCTATATAGATGGTAATTCACAATAATCAATCTGAACAATCATACAAATCAGCCCTGCCCCCTTATGCCTGGGTATCAATACAAAGTCATACTTTGAATTCCTTTGTTCTTTCTTCCCCAGCTGGAGAACATGTCATCATTCGCTATTGATTATCGTATCCTGTTGGATAGTCTGTCGTACCAGAAACAGCTTAGCCAACGTGAGCTGCCTGTATTCATCAAGAGAGATAATAAGAATGTCGTAGGGCCGGCCAACTATGATGGAAGAAGTGTCTTTGATTGTACTCCGTCCGATGGAACTCTTCAACCAGGTATGTATCATTGTATTTATGAAGAGAGATAATGAGAATGTAGTAGGACCAACTATGATGGAAGAAGTGTCCTTTGATTGTACTCCGTCCGATGGTACACTTCAACCAGGTATGTAGTTTCCAGCCGTAACTAATCAGTGTATTCATTGAAAGAGATAATAAAGAATGTAGTAGGACTAGCCAATTATGATGGAAGAAGTGTCTTTGATTGTACTCCATTCTATGGCACACTTCAAGTAGTTTCCAGTCTTATCTGATCATTGTATTTATGAAGAGAGATAATAAGAATGTAGTAAGGCCAGCTACTTATGACGGAACGGTCCGATGGTACACTTTAACCAGGTATGTAGTTTTTTTAGTCCTATCTGATCATTGTATTTATGAAGAGAGATAATAAGAATGTAGTAAGGCTAGCTAATTATGATGGAACAAGTGTGGATTGTACTTTTGTTGTCAATGTTATTTTTTTCTCCTTATGCTCTTCCTCCTCATTTTTACCCCTACTACTACTACTGTTACCACTAACACTACTGTTATTGTTATCATTGTTTTGGGGGTTAATATTATGAATATTATCATCAAATGTCTATATTTCAGGCAAGAAGGTTGAGATTCGAGTGTTGTTTCGACCTGACCATGCCAGCAGTCTCTTCTCCGATATGGCTCGCATTCAGTTGTTTGGGAAGCAGGAAGCCCATGCGATTCATTTAAAGGGCGCGGCTAAGACCAAGGTGATGTTCTTAGAAGGTCTTGATGAGATCTATCCTACCGTTGAATCGCTCACATTACTACCGGCACCAGAAGAGGAAGAGGGTAGGATCATCTATGGTTACCTCAAATTTATTACAGATTAAAGGCATAGGCCTATATTCTGAACTTGGGGTTTAATCCAAATTCTGGGGAGCGTTTCATGAAGGGACTTTGTCCGACAAGTTCTGTTTTATCCGACAATTACCATAGTAACAGTACCTCCCAGCCAATCAGAATCTAGGAAAGATGTCAGATCTGACAACTTGTCGGACAAAAATGTTGATGAAACGCTACCCTGGTCTGAAGTTCTGGTTCAAATAAGGATAGCCAATTGTGACACAAATCTGCGGTAGCAGTATAGGTTGAATTTATGACAATATATGACACCCATATCGTTCATGACTGTTTGGGAATGATGGATAAGACACTTGTCTTCACCATTAAAGAATGATGAAAGACTACAGTAAACATAAGGAACATATAACTTAAATAACATTTCGACATTTTTTGCTTTTTATAATTTAAGTACAGAATTAGACCATGCCTAAGGTAAACTTGAGGTCAGAATATGGGATATAGTCTTAACATTACAAAGGTTGAAATCCTGAACTTTGATTCATATTGTATTTAAGATGAGAAAACTCACCCTGGAAAAAGTAAATCAAATTCCTGAGGACACTATCAAAATATCTGTGACTGAGAAATCTTCATTGACTAAATCTACTGGCGAGATCAATATAATACATATATGTAAGCGTAAGGGATTAAATTGAGATGTTTTTCATCACTTTATATTTCAACTTTTGAAGCACTAGATAATGATTCGTAGTGCAATATTTTCTGAGCTTCATTTTACAACATATCACATACACAGGTGACAGGTGGGACTTTGCAACTCAGATTTTTAAAAGTCAAATCAATGTTAGCCCATGTCTGTAATTGTAGATTAGTTTTAAATAAAATCACATGATCAAATTGAAACACAAATATGATATCATTTACTTGTAGATTTGAAATTCTGAGCAGAGAATAAACATGTCCAGGGTCTTCTTTCATAAAAGTTTCAATTACATGTAAATGATAAATCTGCCAAAACCAAAAATAACATGCTTATATTGCTCAAAATAGCTCTACCCCCTTGTCTATGGGTTATCTGTTATGATTTTGTTTTAGTGGTTGACCCCAAGGCTGTACCTCCGTCAATCCCAACGTTACTAAGTTTCAAAGCTCTGAGTGTTGACAAGGAGATCAAACCTGCCACCAGACAGTTACACATCGGATGTATCAAGAGTACCGCACCTACTCAGAAAAAGGTTTGTTTCTTTTTACCTATCTCTCTCTATCTTTCTGTCTTATTTACATTGCCGGGTATGGACAAAAAATCAAAATACCTTGATCGATCTTTACTATATGTCTCGTTCTATGGGATGTATGGATTGTGTTTATGATCATTTTGATTTGATTTGATATCAATTTTTTGAGATCAAAGTAATTGAAAGGAAATTTACAAAGTAATGAAATATACAAAACATAATAGAGATTAAAGACAAGGCACATTATGACTCATTACTGACAATGCAGGGCAGTATTGATTATTGATAGCATTACCAGTTTATAAATATTTTCATGAAGGTGTCATGGTAGACTGGTTCTTACCCCCCATCTCTAAACCAGAGGGTCATGGGTTCAAATCTTATACCAGGGCCCCGTCTTACAAAGAGTTACGATCGATCCAATCAATCATAACTCTATGGAAATCCATCAGTGTCATAATTTTTTCTGCAGGAACTTTGCTAAATGTCAATTGTAAACAGGAGAACACTTCAAATTGTCAAGAAATTGATGAATTTATGGATATACATTCATATCTAGAATTTTTTTTTGAACAAACATGAATTTTGTGTGTCGACTTTGCTGGCTTCCCATAGTTGCGATTGATTGGATCAATCACAACTCTTTGTAAGACAGGCCCCAGGAGTCAATTTCCTTCAGCAAGAAATATCCATATTATACCTCACTCAGAAGAGGTTAATGGTGACAAAGCAGAAATTTATTCTTTGAAACGCAATGTGCGTAATACCATCTCTGCTAAAGCAAAGGTTAGTATTTATGCTGCTTTATTGGAGTGGGTCAAGAGCGTTTCATGAAAGGACCTGCCAGACGTTCATCCTGCATTCGCCAAAGTAAAAATGTTTCTCAGCCAATCAAAATCAAGAAGTCGTTAATTCTGACAACTTATCGCACAAAAAAATGTTGATGAAATGTTTCCCAGTGAGCATTCATTAAATAGTGAGTGATAAGCACTCTTGGACAAGTATAATTGCAATTATTTTTTTATTTTGAAGAATGGAGGATTCTTCTTTGACAAAACAGCATCTCTGAGCGTCCAGGGTTTGGATGTTGCATTTTTGTAGTGGGCTTGATGATGTAGTTCTGATGGAGTTAGTGATAATCACTCTACAAGGAAGTAAAATTGCTTTTATTTGTTCATTTTTTTTTTGAAGAATGGAGAATTCTTTTTGATAATGCAGCTTCTCTGAGCATCCAGGGTTTGGATACTCCATTATTGTAATGGGATTTATAGAGAATTTTGATAAAGTAATTGATAATCACTGTACAAGTAAGTATAATTGATTTTGTTTTTTATTTTGAAGAATGGAGAATTCTTCTTTGACAACGCAGCGTCTCTGAGCGTCCAAGGCTTTCAGGTTGAACCTCAGAGAGGGATGGTCGAAGCAGGGAATACTAAACCTGTCACGTTCACATGGACTCCACCTAAAGGTCATGATGTAAGTATAACTTTGACCTTTGAACTTTATTGTCCCCTTAAAGGATATTTGCCTTTTACAGGTACATCACAGTAACAGCAAATTGCTGATGTGGTTTACGGTACACCATGTGGAGTGTTATAGAAGCAGTGGATAGAAGAAGAGAGGAAGTGGATAGGCGAGAAAGTGGAGATTTGAGAATAGAGTATTCTTTCTTGAGAATAGTCCTGAAAAGGACTGTAAACCAGAAGGAATGTTGAGTGAGAACAGCTTGAGTAGTAGAGCTGATGAGGAGATGCTGGCTTGCGTCGGCGAGTAGAGATGATGAGTAGTAGAGAGACTCGACGTTTCGGACAGGTTGACTGTCCGTCTTCAAGACGGACAGTCAACCTGTCCGAAACGTCGAGTCTCTCTACTACTCATCATCTCTACTCGCCGACGCAAGCCAGCATCTCCTCATCAGCTCTACTACTCAAGCTGTTCTCACTCAACATTCCTTCTGGTTTACAGTCCTTTTCAGGACTATTCTCAAGAAAGAATACTCTATTCTCAAATCTCCACTTTCTCGCCTATCCACTTCCTCTCTTCTTCTATCCACTGCTTCTATAACACTCCACATGGTGTACCGTAAACCACATCAGCAATTGTACATGCCACCATGCAAACCTTCAAACAACATCCAATAACAGCAAAGGAAATGAGTTTAAAAATGAGATAAAAACATAAATCAGTGAATCAGTGGTTGGTAATACAAAATGAAAAATAGTATTAGAATGGACATACTTAAGTACTCCAAGGAGTGCATGTTTAAGCTTCAGAATGTCCATCTTCAAATATAAATCAACATGTCGTCATGCAATAATCAACTTACTTTAAACACAGGGTAAATGTCCTGTGACAGTCATTGCAACTTTTGAATAAAGAATAAGGAATCTGGGTGTACATTAGATGGCTCATTGATATACATGTATATAATTTCTTTTTACAAAATAAAATAATCAAGTGGGTGCTGTTTGTATGTTATACACGACTGGTGACCGAACTGTTCTTTGTTTTAATGGATACTTGATGAAATATTTCTTCTTGCAGTTTAAAAAATCTAAACTGGAATCATTTTAGGAATATTCTGTGAATTGAGGATCACTATTTTACAAAAATGAGAGAGTGAGTTATGCGAGTAAACACATGGATACATCTTAATGAAAAAGATCCCGTCGGAGGCTGCATATTTCTAATAATGGAGTTTTAATTTCCTGCACTAACACCATCACCATCGTCATCATCATTATTGTCAATATCATCATCCATCATTGTACAACGCTTACTTAGTTTGTTGTACACGAGCAAATGGGAGGCTGAATATCAAACGTTCGTAACATTGCACGCAAGACGTACCATCCAAAATGTACCGTCCAAAAATGTATCGTTGCACGGCTTTAGTAGGTGACGTCACAATACGATTCAATTCATTGCACTCAGTAAATGAAGGTGAAATACGCGCATAGCTTGCTGGCTACATGCGCAGTGCTGCCCGAGGTCATGTGTGCTTGTGGGATTTGCTTTTTCCTTTCAATTTTTTGCTCCCTTTTCATAGATACTGCAAGAAAAAAACTCCTTTTCCCATATTTTCGCTAAACTCAGAGGCGTTATATAACCCAAATAGCGAATATTCTCATTCGTGCAATGGTGCGAGTTTTCGCATTCGGTGAAAGAAACACCCTATTCAACTTGGCTAACGCCTTGTTGAATAGAGCATCTTTCTTTTACCTCGTGCAAAATCTCACACCATCGCACTCATGCCTATTCGCTATTTGTATACCATCCATCATCAGCATCATCCTTGTCATCATCATCACAACCACCACCACCAGTATCATAATTATTATCGTCACCATTATCATCATCATCATCACCATCATTATCATCATCACCATTATCATCATCACAATCATCACCCATTATCATCATCATCATCACCATTATCATCATCATCATCATCACCATTATCATCATCACAATCATCACCCATTATCATCATCATCACCATTATCATCATCATCATCATCACCATTATCATCATCATTATCATCATCACCATCATCACCATCATCACCAATCCATCACCATTATCATCATCATCACCCATCACCATTATCATCATCATCACCCATCACCATTATCATCATCATCATCACCATTATCATCATCATCATCACCATTATCCTCATCATCACCATTATCATCATCACCATTATCATCATCATCACCATCATCATCATCACCATCATCATCATCACCATCATCATCACCATTATCATCATCACCATTATCATCATCACCATTATCATCATCACCATTATCATCATCATCATCATCACCTATCACCATCATCATCATCATCACCATCATCCTCATCATCACCATCATCATCATCATCATCATCACCATTATCATCATCATCATCACCATTATCATCATCATCATCACCATCATCATCATCACCATCATCACCATCATCATCATCATCATCACCATTATCATCATCATCACCATCATCACCCATCACCATTATCATCATCACCATCATTATGAGCACCATCCATCACCATATCTACTTCATCATCACAATCACCACCCCTATCATCATTCTATATTGATTTTTCTTCTTATAGAAGCTTTTATCGAATTCATGACATAATTTCGTCTTATTTCTCACCAGCCTAATCTCCCGATTGAAAGCAGTATCATCATCAACCTCAAAGGGGACATCTTAGAAAGATACAACATTCTCCTGAGAGCACTGGTCGTTTCAGAATGATTTCATCTTTCCGTCAGCAATTTATAGAACCGTTTCTAATAAGTCCGAAGAAGCACTGATAATAAGCCAGTTTGGAGTTCCATTCTGCGCATGATCAGAAGAAGTTCATTTGTACTGAAGAGTCATGGCGGTTTAATATTCAATGAGATAAGCACCAACTTTGATATCTCGATTATTCATATATTCTTTTGAATTGGGTTTTTCATTAGATCCACACAAAAGAAATCCAATGCGCCCATTAGCGACTGGTATTTCACAGTTGGCCAAGTACATTGATATAACAACATGCTAATGCATTCATAGCAGAAATGCAACAAATACCGTCATAGAGTGTTCATTGTGTGCTTTTTTAGTGGCCAGGGTCCCGTAACACAAAGGTTAGCAATTGATTGTACGCTTGATTTTTATGATTGATTGTACATTGTAGTCTATGGAATCAATCGTAGAAAAACATTTTACGATCATTGCTAAGTTTTGTGTTACGGCCCCTGGTCTGTGCAATTTCTGCATCCTGCTATGTAAGGCATGCTTACATAATATCTTGCTTTGAAATCTGCTTATCATAATGAAAGAAATGAAATGTCATTTGACCAAAATGTCTCAAAATTTGCGGGAGACTGAAAAGTAAAAAGTCAGTGAGCAACGAGGTCAAAAAACTTTGCGCAGCAGATATATCCCAAAAATTGTCAAGGGGGGGGCATTATGGCCCCCCCCAGGAGAATTAGGGTTAAGTCATCACCAACCTATTTTGTATTTCTGCCATTTTATTGCTAAAATAATGACACTTTTTTGTACTGTTTGATCCCAAGTACCGGTACTTCTGATATTTGTATAGGTATAAGCCTCTGTACAGGGGAAAGGGCAAGAAAATAGTACACTATTCATGCTGTTGTGTCATTTCATTTTCATGGAACATTATGTATTTCAAACGAATATGATAGAATTTTATCCAACATTAAGATGTACATTATTAAACATGTATATAATCCTGTCCATTGTATTTATATGTACAATAATAAACTGACTTATAATGTAAATTACTATGTACAATAATGTGATTGGTTTATGTACACATTATGTGTGAATGACCTGTGTTTATTTGTTAAATAAAATTAATTTTTTGTCTCGCATGGTTCTTGTGTTTGAGTGAATTTATGAAGTGTATATATAATTATTCTATATATTACTGATTTTTTTTTAAACAAACTCTTCCGACCTCCTTTTGTTCCTCAGTCATGGGCACATATTAGGTTGTTTTTGCATCTACTCCAGGGAAAGTCTCTACTACTGATTTCTTTTATAATGCAATTAAAATCACAATGGAAAGCTGAGAGGCTTTTGTCGAAAGTTGTTGGAATGGGACAGCAGATCATCTGACAATTTGCACCAGACCAACAATTGCAAGTAAGTCATTGTCCAGAGTCAAGAGATTTTTGATGGTTTTCCAGTCCACCAACTTCAGACAAAAGCCTCTCAGCTCTCCATTGTGATTTCACTTGCATTTTCAAAGGATTTGATGCGTTATAGTTTCCGGAGTAAATGAAAAAAGTTCACAATATCCAATCGCCGAGGAACTTATCGCAGCCCTTTTTCGATGGCAACATTTGTTGCACTCTCTTTTTGCTCAGTGTAAATTCTTGCCCGGTTTCCCGCTCACTTCTCTCTCAGTCCCCGTCCCTTCTCTTTTTCCTCTTTCCCCGCCCTTCTCCCTAGGCTCATTTTGTGAATTGTATCTGTGCTATAAGTATTTCTTATCTATTACAAGCTCTTGCTTTTAGGAAATCACGCCCATAAAATATGTACGTCTGTCCCCCTATATCTTCATGAAATTTTTTTCTATCTCTGATTTCTGGTTATTTTGACAGTCTGTAATGCTCTCAAATGACCATGACTTGGTCAGTTTACGAAGTGAAGTAAAACTAGACGAAAATGGGGGTCGGACGTACGAAAAGGTTGATTATTTTATGGAATTGCCGTACTGTATATAACATGGATGACAGTATACTTTATCAGTTCTATGCTATTTATCTTTTTCAGACTTACATTAAATAAAAAAGAAAATGAGCAAGAAAACAATTGAAATGATACTAAATGTGGATAAAATGAACTAATTGTCATTTAAACATCTTTAATGTCAAATGAGAAATATATCAAAATATAAAAAACTTTATTTCTATACAGTACTGTTTAACACACACAAGATGGAAAGACATATTGATAGGAAGGATAACAGTATTTGTATAGTGCTTTCAGCGCTTAAGAAAATAGAAATAGAAAAGTAATTTCAGCCCAAAATACACGTACAGTTTCCCAGTAGACAGTTGGGGGAGCTGCCTGTGTATTTCACTTGAATTTTCAAAGGATTTGATGCGTTGTAGAAAGTTTCCCAAAGTAAATGCGAAAAGTTTGGAATATCCAATCACCGAGGAACCATGTTACTTGTTATTGCAGCCCTTTTTCCACGCCAACATTTGTTGCACTCTCTTTTTTTGCTCAGTGGCTTTCTTGCTCATGGTTTTTCACAAAAAGTAGGTTTTTAACATGGATTTAAATTTGTATATCCAGTCTGCTTGTTTTCTTCAATGAGGTAGATTATTCCTGAACTGATGGGATGCTGAATAAAAAGATCGTCAGCCAAAAGACTGGGTATTGGGGGCAGGGATTAATAAGAGTGATCGTTGCTTGAGCACAAGCATCAAATAAGAAATATCGCAATATAGAAAATTTTGGAAGACAAGCCTGTTATTCAGATAATTAAATCTAATTTAACGAAACAAGTTTTGCTGGCATGAAAAAATACATAGCGACATTCTTTACAAGTGTTTTACATCTGTGCATTATTTTGGTGCTAATTAGAGCTTTTACAGTGAAGATTTTAAAAGAAAAAAAAATGTCCAGCTACATGTAAAATAGGGTTTACCTTGTGTTTTGTCATATGACACTTTGCCCTATATTGCATTTTTGTATGCATGTGTCTACCTTCTATTAGTCGAATAATTGCCTCAGCTGAAGCAATATTTCAGACAAGATTATGCAAAGCAGTATTGTGGAATGTGGCCCAATGGATTACTCTACGGACTTTGAAACAGAGGGTCATGGGTTCGAATCAGAGACATTGTGCATCCTTCTGCAAGATATTGATCCACAATGTGCTGTACTCAACCCAGGTGCGGTAAATGGGTACCAGCAGGAAGTAATTCCTTAAAAAAATGCGAGTACCAGAATTGGTAGACTACATTTAGCTTAGCCAGGGCAATCAGGCATGATATTCCACTCTGAAAAATAATATCTGAAAAACAGCCAAGGGTCGCTAAGTCACCACCGAAGTCAGGAGGTACAAGCTCTTGCATAGTAAAGAAATCGAAAGTGATTTTTCAAGGTAAGTCTGCATGATAGTTTTATCATTTGATTTAAGAAGCAGTAAAAACAGCATGAAAATATTCTTGGGCAAAGGATTTCACAAAAAAAAAAAAAAAACTTTTAAAATAATTATGAAAAAATCAGATTTCCAATTTTATTTGGGAGAATATCATGCCGGGGCAATCGAGCACCTAACAAGGTGGATATGTGCGCCATACAGAACTACCCTGTATTATCATTATTAAGAATGTGTAACTCGTCCCTTTTAAAGGGGAATCCAGCCTTTGGTCATAAAATGTTGTGTTCTAAAGGAGAAAACTAAACAGATTGGTGAAAGTTTGAAAGAAATCGGACAAGAAATAAGAAAAGAAATGACAGCTTTAAAATTGAGATCCCTAACACTATGCAGATTTCAAATTGGCAACTTGGTAAGTAAATTATGACAAGGGGCAAGGACAACATTCCCATAAGCCATGTACTTTAGGGATTTGTGGTTTTCACAGTTTGTGGTTTGTGGTTTACTGATGAGTACCCATTCCCCTGGGGCAGAAATCCAAATATAACCCAGGTGGTATATTGTTTTACATGTATGTTCTCATGAAAGAAAAATGTAATTTGAAGTAAAACGTTTGAATAAATTGACATTTTAGCCATTTTATGTGCATGTATTGGAGTACATGGAAGAGTAGTCCTTGCCTTACATTACATCACTATGACATCACATATGTGGCCAATTTGAAGTCTCTGTGGGTAGAGTGATTACCAATTTTTACAACTTTTAAAAATGTGACTTTCTTATTGTTTGTCTGATATTGTTCAAACTTTCACCAATCAACTTGTCTGATTTTTTATTTTCCTCTAAAAACAAGTTTTTATTTGGGTTGGATTCACAAATGTGGTTCCAAGAGATTTGACCAAAGCAGGTTCACAATTACGCTTTATAACTTGGACTTGCTTAACCCTCTTTTCTTAGAACTATTGAAATATAAGGATTGAAAATACATCATTCTGCTTTCCATTGCCATGGTGTTCCCCAAAGGCCGTCGTGGAAGGCAGGATTTGCCTCCTCGACTTCCTCAGGATACTGAACGGGAACCGAATCAACGTAATACTTCTTAAGCTTGTCCATCAGTTCATCTACCACTTCCGGGTGAGAGGTCGAAAGGTCATGATACTCGTAAGGGTCGGCAGTGATGTTGAATAGCCAAGTGTCCTTTCCATTAATTTTGATTGGGGAGATAGCAGTAATACCAGAATCAGGTACAGGAATCCACTCCCCATTATTAGCTCCTGAAGAAACCAAACAAATAAGAACAAAAATATCTTCATGGAAGACACTGTAAAAAAAGGGATTTTTTCCTCTCTTATTTCACACATGTATGCAACATTTTTTTGCACTGAATGAATGGCTAGTTAATTTGTTAAGCTGCCAGTCAAAATGTTTAGATAAAACAAAAAAAATTAAGAAAAATTAATACCAAAGATGCTAGCATCATCACAAGCATCACAAATTCAATAATAATGTGCATTATTTGTCTTATAAAACGGGTACATGTAGGTAGATGTTAGACTCTGACATTTTTCATTGATTTTAATAAGCTGAGAAACAACGCTATGGTAACTATTGAAAAAAATTCACAAAACTCTCCCAGTTTTATTAATATATCATACCTGGATCTCCAGTTAGGAGTTTCCAGTGCCCCACCCTGATAGCTGCTGAAATGTTAGAAGAGAATTCCTTGGGTTGGTTTGGCCATGGATCTATGTTATGAAGAAGTTCTTTCCGGGGCGATGAAGCATTGGAACTAAAAAATCAAATAATGACATTTTATCCAAGGATCAACACTAATCAAATTCATGTGCTGGTCAGTATCAATGCTTTGGTTAAATCGATATGTGTGTGGGAATGATTCATTCTAGATAATAAATGATCTGATTGAATGTCGATGGATATATTGATTGGCTGAGATGAGTGATTGATTCTTAAATGAACCCCAAAATTGAAGAATTTGTCTTACGATTGTGCAAAACAAAATATGGAAATAGATCATTTCTATGCATGTTATTTCAAAGTACTATTAATAGGAGATACATGCCTGTCAAGAATAACCATTTAAAGATTAAAAAACATCTTTTGTTGTTGTGGTGACATGTATACCGGTAGTCCAAGTGGTACAGGTATACTACTAATCATAGTAGGGATTCAACCTGTAATCTATAGATTAGTCTGTTTTGACCCAAGTTTATATTATCATTTGATCCATCCGGAGCCAAACAACAATTACACCCATATGCACATTACATAATATAAACATGCATCATCCTAATGCTAAAATATAACTGTAATATCACCCACTAAAATCAAAGAATTAGAGGAATTTGAATAAAATTTATACCTTATTGTTTTCCACATGTTGAATCCATCTAACGTGACGTTACCAAGACTGCTCCCAGCAAGACCTTGGACTAGAGTTGGAAACCAGTCACTTACATGGATGAGCTCCTTATTGACTGTACCCTGCACGCTATCAGGGAGTAAGGGGCTGGTAACGAAGCCTACACCCCTCATACCACCCTCCCACAGAGATCTCTTCCAGCCGCGGAGGGGCCAGTTGTTTCCCCCCGCCGCCACCTCACCTCCATTGTCTGAAAACAGAAAAAATGGAAGATACTGAAGTGTGATTGGTCAATAGCTGGTCACGTGACATTTACCGTGTACAGGCATCGTAAATGTTACATTTTTATACTTGGTCATCTTTCATAATAAAGTGACACTATGGTAATCGAGCATTTACTTGTATAGCCCCAAACTCTGGAATTGCTTACCCCTGGTGTCCTGAAAACACCATTTGTAAACAACTTTAAATCAAAACTTAAAACACATCCATTTTATAGAAGAATCTAGTGGGCTTCAAAGGTAAACCATGTATTCTTTTGTGGGTGTATGTGGGTCCAGGAAAGGACCACCCAAACCCGAAATTTCGACAAGTGTGTTCTTTTCATCTCCAGGAGAATGAGCACAAGAATACACTTGTCAAATGTTGAGGTTCGGGTGGTCCTTATCAGGACCAACATATGCAAACGAAAGAATACATGGTGTATCAAGAAACTCACAACACTCTTCTTAGAACTTTGCAATGGAAACTTTCAGAACTTAAATCTATTAATAACAAGCATATCAGGAGTTCTTATCTAGCACAGTAGAATAAACTTTTGTTGAATAGATTCTCCGCTCTACTCTGTTTTTAATATTATAATAAAGATGTTATAATGAAAATATTGTATTAAAATAAATATCATATTATTATATTATACATGTAATGAAAATATAATAATATTATAACAATTTTTGAAAAAGACATCCAGGTATCTTACCGGTTGAAAATATAAGCACAGTATTATCCCAGAGGTCTCTTTTCTTCAGAGTTTGTACGACCTTTCCAATGGCTTCATCAAGACAGCTCATCATCCCGGCATAGATACGTCTATTCATATTCTTAATGTTCTTATATCTTTCTTCGTATGAGCTAGGAACCTGGAGGGGTGCGTGTACTGATTGGAACGGTAGGTAGAGTAGCAATGGCTGAAAAAATAGTCAATATATTATACAAGATTTATTATAATTAAACTATTTGAGATTTTTATAATCAGTTATAGAGCTAATGGCAGTTGGTTTTCATATAATTCATCTTATGAAATGTGTTAAGTTTAATACTCTAAACACACTCTAATCACAGCTTCTTCAAAAAGAAGATTAATCTCTAAGAAAGTTGTACGTGCACCTTAATAAAGAATTTGACTACATCCATACCTGTTCCTCCGGATGCTTGTTGACTATTTGTTGAATTTTATCCGTGAAGACGAAGACAGAGTAGTTCCCCACGTACTCCCATGCGACTCTCTCATTGTCCCATAGATCCATGCCAAGCCAGTGATTGCTATTCGGGAGAATACCGTCGCCTGGTCGATGATGAGTCCAATAATCTTCACTCCCTGTTAAGTAACCTACAGAAAAAATCAAGGATGATTTACTATCAATGGTATTTGAAGAGAAGTCTGTCTTGAAAACACACTGCTTGGCTTAGTGGAAATTCGTTTTATTTGTATAAAGTAGCTTTTCATTTTCATGAGTTTTTTAAGTCAAATCATCCATTACAAATTCATAATTAATCAATGAAAATATCAGTTTAAATTTAACTTTTCTAACCAAGGCAAAGGATTCAAAGATAATTTCAAGTAGTGTCAGTAAACACTGATTTCCTGACAAAGTCTGTCAAACCAAGATTAATTGTCATAAATAAGCTGAGATTCTAGCACTGTTGTTTGTGACAATTTCCAAAATCAATGCTGAAGAACATACCCACAATGATCAATGTGGTCATTCCATATCTATTAGTCCCACTTTCTTTTTAGTTAAAAAAGCTTGAAAGCTCAAGTAAGTATTACATACACTATTATATTAAAAATAATAAAAGGCTTTCATAAAGCACCATCTATCTAGAAATATTCTATTCCGAGGCACGATATTATCATTACCCTGGCCTTAGCTTGAGCTGCCTTTCAGCATTCGTGCATTCAAGGAATTAATCCTGCCGGGTACCCATTCACCTCACCTGGGTTGCGTGCAGCAAAATGTGGACAAATTTCTTGCTGAAGGAAAAAACGCCATGGCTGTGATTTGAACCCACAACCCTCTTTTTCAAAGTCAGAAGACTAATCCACTGAGCCACAATGCTCCACTATTCTATGTCTACATGGCTATTTTATATCTTTGGGTAAATGATAACAATAGCATAATAACTGAAATCCACAAGTTTTTTCCCTCAGAATACCTGTTTAAATCTATGTGATCTAGCTTACCAAAAAAGGAATCAAACCCTCTCTGTCTTGGCAGGCAATCCTTCTTGTAGTGTCCAAGATGCCATTTCCCTATGGCATGGGTAGCATAACCAGCTTCACGAAGTTTGTCTGCGAATGTTGGAAGATTGGTTGGGAGACAGAGCGGCTGAGCGGGTCGGATGTAGCTGTGTTGTAGCCCTGTGTGAATCTATTCATACAAAAGAAAGTAGATGGAATCTTGAATGCATGCAGTCAGATTTTATTCCACTGATCTAAAATATACTGCATACCGTACTTGTAAAAAAGTTTTATCTCAATAATCAACTCAACTTCTGCCCAAATCTTCTCTCCAGATCCAGTTCATCATCTGAATTTAATCCCTTTTCTTTCTCTTATTCCTCAACTGTGGATGGAGATCATCAGCAATATTCTGAACAGTGACACAGCTGTGACACTCCTCCCTGAATATGTTGAATCATCATTGTTTCAACATTTTGTGGTTCTGTCAAAATCGAAATATTGTACCTTAGGAATTCAAATAATTATTAGTGCATGAGTGAGCATCACTGGGCCTGGGGGACATATTTGACTCTCTCAGATCATTCACATGCATGTCACTGAGTAATTGTGCACTTAGTGAAACTTAGTAAGTCACAATTTTTTTATTTTTATTTTACATCCGCGGTTCTGATGAAATCTACACTACATCTACAGCCTATTTAATTTTCAACTTGTTTTTTTTTTCATCTCAAAATGATAAATCAACATTTTTCTGGGGTAGACTTGACTTTTAATATCGTTGTCCGGTTGCACTTAGTAATGTTTTTAGACTTTCGACATAAAAAATAACTAATTGTGAAGGATTCACCTGGTATCTTCCGCTCAATAGCTGCGATCTCGTCGGTGTACAGATAGGCTGTACGTAGTAGTTCTCCAGGCGGACGCCGTCCCGTGCAAGCTCGTCGATGTTCGGTGTTTTGATCTCGGAGCCGTGATAACTTACATCATTGTAGCCGAGGTCATCAATCAAAATGAATACAATATTTGGCTTCGTTGTTTTACTGATCCTTGTGGAACATACATTGCTAATGATCACAAGAGTAATACAAAATATGAGTTTCATAATAATAATTCTTATATTTTCAGCAGGATTGAAATTAGACTCGTGCAGATCAGGGCAGAACAATTTCACATCATAAACAAAGATCACGTGATATCAACAAACGCTCACGTGGTGGTGGATCACAGACAGTATGATCTCTCTCATGCTCACCGATAATCCAAATTGACATAAAGGCGGCCGGGGACATATAAAGGGATGGTCCGGGCTGAAAGTATTTATAGCTTAATAAATAGAGTAGAATTCAAAGAGCAAAATTTTGAAAATTCCATCCAATTGAAGTTTAAAGTTTAGCAATATTTTGTGAAAACAGCCGTCATGAATAATCATTAGGTGGGCTGGCTGATGATTCCACATTCCCACTTGTTTTGTATGAAATTACGTTTATTCAATGTTTTAATTTTCCTCTAAGAACTAGAAAAATTGGATTGACAACTGATTGAGTGCATTAGATATTTATTGCTGCAACTTAATATTTCATTATAAAGGAGACTTGCACAAGATTAAAAAATGTGATTTTATGTAATAAAGCGGAAAGTGCGGGGGAAAGTGGGGATGTGACATCATTAAACCACTATGAATATTCATAACGACTGTTTTTACAAAATATTGCTTAATTTTAAACTTCAATAACTTTATTATTTGTTATCCGATTTTGATGAAACTTTCGGTATTTTGCTCAGTGAATTATACTCTATGTATTAAGATATTATATTTTCAGCCCGATCCCTTTAAACTTTATTTTCACACAAAAGATAGTGCAATGCATATGAGAGATTCGATGATATAAAAAATCACTAACAATTTAGTGTTTTATTGTACAAATTATACAATACTCTTTAAACAAATGGTTCTTTTTTTTAATAATCAACCTTGAATATTTATCAAATAACTAATTCAGTACATACAAAGCATATTTATTTTTAAAAAACCCCACAAACCTTATACAGTACATGAATAGTGGGTAAATTAAGAACAGTTTTTTATATCAAGGATTTAATCAAAATATGTTTTCAACATGGATCCATCATATTTGCAATCCTTCCATCAGGAAAGTGCAGAGCGCGGCCGGGCCGCGGTGCATGAGAGTTACCCGCTTCCGTGTTCAATACAAGCCTCGTTCTGTTTTGCAAAAGTGTATTAAATGGACAAGTCAACCCCAACAAAAAGTTGATTCGAATAAAAAGAGAAATATCCAAAAGGCATAACGCTGAAAATTTCATCAAAATCGGATGTGAAATAAGAAAGTTATGACATTTTAAAAATTTTCGCTTAAATTCACAAAACAGAAATAGGGGGCTAATCACATCCTTGACAGTATGCAAATGAGGAGACTGATGACATCACTCACATTTACTCACATGTATGTATTCGTATTTTATAATATGAAATATTAGTACCGTTATTCCAATTTGATCCCCTGTTGTGTGAAACAAATATTAATTCCTCCCTGAACATGCGCAATTAGCATTGTTTAATTCTATATGGTTAATCAAGTCGGTCCTTCTGCCAAATCTGTAAAAAAAATGAAATATTGTATAGTTCTAACAATGAAAAACAAATGAAATAGTGAGTGAGGGACATCGATCCGGCGACTATATATAGCTGTCTCATTTGCATGCATAGGTCACTGAGTTGTGCATATCTTTTGTGAAAAATAAGCGAAACTTTAAAATGTCATAACTTTCTTATTTTACACATCAGATTTTGATGAAATTTTCTGCATAATGCTTGTTTGATTGATAGTTCTCTATTTATTCAAATCATTATTTTTCTGGGGTGGACTTGTCCTTTTAAGTTCGACGATTCATATGAATGAAAGATGTCACATCATGTCAGCCTTATATGTGCACCCCTTTACTTCATTTAATTGTTGCAGATTTAAATGAATCTTCAAAATGTCGTGACCCAACAAAGTCTTTAGTTACTAAACAAGTTTATAACACTAAAATCATTTCTTTAAAATCGGGATAAAATACGAAAGCTTTGTTTAGTTTCACAAAACAGTGGTCCTCAGTTTGGAAATTGGGGACCGATGACATGAAAATTAATGGCGACCAGTCATATTTGACTATTACCGCCAACTCATTAGGCCAACTATTATTTCCTTTTTTTTCGACGTGTCTTTAAAAAAAATCGTTCCTCTCCTTCTCTTTTTTTTCTTTTCTTATGTCAATCTCATATCTCTTTTGTATACTTACAACATTTTGATTTCATTGTGTAACAATTAACTTCAGGGAGATTAATTAAAACTTTGAAGCCTAATTCCTCCATGAAATTAATATTGTCTAATTCTTTTGTGCTTATTTTCATATCTGTAAAAATTTAAATATTGCATGATGAATCATAAAACCCCCAAATAAAACACAAAAGAAACATTATTAATCACTGAGTTGCGCATATATGATTTTTTTTTTTAGTAAGGGGCCTACATATAAAAGATAATTGATGATAAATTCAAGCCAGATATAAAGTTGTTTTTTGAGAGAGAGAGATATATAGTCTCATAATCCCTAAAATAGAAAAAGAAGACAAAATCGCAATACAAATACGTACAACTCGATCCACACTCACCCACATCCACATGCAAGCTATTTGTCTTAGATCTAGATCCGAAATAAAAAGTAATGAAAAAACTATGGAAGCTTAAAAGTGCCACCGAGATGTTGAGATAATTATCTTGGGAAGTCGACATCATGATAGCAAAAGATCAGATGACAAGATCCCGGATCTCATCATGTCGACATCTTGAAGAAGAGATGATCAGATGACAAGATCCCGGATCTCGTCATGTCGACATCCTTTAGAAGAGATGATCAGATGACAAGATCTTCGATCCATGATCATGTCATCTGATCATCTCTTCCACTGGATGTAGACATGTCGAGATAGAAGATCTTGTCATCTGATCATGTCTTCTAAAAGATGTCGACATGACGAGATCCGGGATCTCGTCATCTGATCTTTTTCTATCATGATGTCGAATTCCCAAGATAATTATCTCAACATCTCGGTGGCACTTTTAAGCTTCCATAAAAAACACCATTCTTCGATTTCGTGCTTTTCTACTTTTTCTTACACGGTCCCCACGGCGCGCCGGACACTTTCGGGAGGGGATTTCCCCTAGCCAGCAGACTGACGCACATGCGCACAATCAGTCTTGCTTGTCCAGAGTTACGTAATTGAGGAGGAGGCGCAGGCGGTGCCGGAATTCGGAAAACAGTGCATTTGTATTTTGTTGACAAAACTTTGAGATCTAGGGAAAATGGATCGTGTGTGAAGTATGATTATATTCCTGGGACACAACCGGCCCTGAACTGACTTTTCTTAGTGACTATCTTAGCTTGGTTTGGCATTATCGTGATATAGTTAGGGAACCACCGTTCACTTCACACAGCAGCGCTTTATTCAGTCACACGCACGGTTCCCTATTTCCACCTCCATTCACTTTGTACACAAGTGCGCGTACACATATCTACGAGTGGTTCCCAAAACCACGATTTGGCCGCTTGGTTTAGACGATACTTTAGTTCAAGTCAGGCGTAACTAACTTCAGAGTCCAACTTAATTCCAAGTCGGCTTAGTCCAAGTTAATTTTTATCGGCGAAAGTCAATTGCCAGCGCCTGTGGCTTGGCGATTTTAGAGTCAGACTCTCAGAGATACGGTACGTAATTGAATTTCTCGCACTCTTCTGACTTCCGGTACTAATACGTATGAGCCGCAACTTTTTGTTTATTTATTTACATAATAGGTAGACTAGACGAGCGAGCTATTCATGTTATGAAAGTGACTTGCCAGACGTTTGAAGTCCTGTTGAGTGTTGTTTAATCCGACAGCTGCCATCGAGTGCTCAGCAAATCAAATTCAAGCAAGGACACGACGGACAGTTTTTAAATTCTGACAACATCAACAGATCCCTTCACGTAAAAAGCAAATGAATGGCTCCAAGAAGGCAAGAGGCATGAGAGGCAAGTCTGGCAAGACCAATGGCAATGGCTCTAGACAGCTGGCAGCCATCTGTTAACATTTTTTTTCTAATTTCTCCTCTGTATTTGGTGAGTGAAGCCAACGGAGTTCAGCGGAACAACCAACATAACACTTTAATAGAGACCAAGCTTTTGGTCTACTCATGCCTGTCCATAAAATATTGCCATGCCTACTTTGAACAGAATTTGCTTACTTCTGGAAAAAAAACATTCTAACACTTACTGAATAGCCAATAAATTGAGGTGGCCGGGTTCAAACCTGTGCCAGTAAGATAATCCAGACTAGAGCTCTGACCAGAAACCATAAAGTTAGACAATCAGGTTGTAGTAAAGGCTTTGTTCCTCTGCTATTAAATTAAAAAAAATTTCTACCTCTGCACTTTAGTTTTTATATTCTTTTATATCCTTGGTAGGATTCTTGCAAATTTAAGGATTTGCATAGCCATAAATAGAACTTTACTTGCAGTGAATTACCCTGTGGCTGTCATCATTTTCTGTGAAAGTACAGTCCACCAGGTTGGTGTATCATTGTACTTTTGAAAGTACTAGTGTTATGGAAGATCTATTCCACATGCAGTTAAAAAGAATCAGCTGTGCTGCAGGATTTTCGGATAGAGAGAGGGATCAAGAGGAGGCTTATATATTTGGCTGGTTGCACTTCTGGCATCCAAAACCCCAATTGACAAAACTCAGTTGCTTGAAGTCTTTATGGATTTTAGTGGGTGTGTTTAATGCAATTAGAATTTAGATTATCTTTTATTTTGTGTTTGTTATGTCCTATTTTTCATCATTTTTTAATGTAGAATTCGGCGGAATGGTTTGTCTGGCTCGATGCGAACTCCACAATACCACCAAACTTCTGATCATTTATTTAGGGCTTTATCTTTTCTCTGGACTGCTTCATGTGATACTAGCATCTTGAGCGAATAGTTCTTGTTGTTTTTCATACTTAAGTGGATTGCTAGGAAACCTTGCAGAGTTGAGGGACTATTATAAGATACTGTCATGAACTACATAGATTTTGCAATTCCAGGATATCCCATCAATGTTCAAGAACTCCATATTCCAGAGCAAATCTATCTTTTGATTGTATGATTTATATCTTTAGTTACTGACTGCCAGCTCCAAGAGGAAATCCAACAAATTTGAAGAACTTAAAGGTTTTGTGATTAGCATTTATCTTACCCATTGAATTTTTTTATATCTCCAACAAACAATAATGCTGCTGAAATTCCAAAATCTTCTGGTTGGATTTGGTCTAATTCTACATCAATGCCTTGCGGATGGAAACACAGAGGGTGGCCATATTCCAGGACATCTACAGGTTCTTGGTAAACATCGACCCCCGGAGGGCCACATTGAAATCCTGCATGAACTTCCATCCCCCAGGGAATTCTGGGAAAAATATGCTCGGGATGGTGTTCCTGTCCTTTTCCGTGGGATGGCCAACAACTCACTTGGAGTCCATCGATGGACCGATGATTATCTCAGGGAACACTACAGCGACCTTCGGGTGAAGATTGAAGCAAAAGCAGAGATGCAATATCACCCTGAGGGAGATAAAGGTATAGGCCAGGACACCATGGGATACTTTCTCAAGACATACCAGTCACGTGATGTCTACATTGTTTCACAACTTCCAGATCCCATGTCGAAGGAAGTCTTAGTTCCTCCCTTCATGACTTGTGGTACCTTCAGTCAACGTCTCCTAGAGGCAAATCTCTGGTTCAGCAATGGTGGCACCAAGAGCCTTCTCCACCGGGATGCTGACAATGCAATAAATTGTCTTTACTTTGGAACTAAAGATTGGATCTTTGTCGATTCCAAGTATGAGGACATGATTCCAGTAGGCGATGAAGGCATCGGAGTCCATGGTGGATTTGCCATATTAAACCCTGATCTCGTCGACCTGGAGTTGTTTCCAAAGTTTGCTGATGTTCCTTGGACCTACGGGAATGTGACTGCAGGAGATTGTGTTTTTCTACCTCCACGTAAGCATATTGGTTTGGACAAATTGAATACTCAGCACTATTTTTTCCCATTATCAGTTCAGGGCCCTGTCTTACAAAGAGTTACGATTGATCCAATCAATTGTAACTCTATGGAAATCCATCTGTGTCATTATTTTTTTCTACAGGAAATTTACAAAATGTCCTTTGTAAACAAAGGATTACACGCCAAATTGTCAAGAAATCAGTGATTTTATGGATATACTTTCAATCATTCTTGAACAAACAAGCATTTCATATGTTGACTTTGCTGGCTTTCCATAGCTGTGTAAAAAAATCAATCGCAACTCATTGTAAGACGGGCCCCTGGTCAGTGGTCTATACATGCAAAAATACCTACAAGATCTACTTTAACCTGTTAACTCTGTTTCTTTTTATTTGAAGATCAGATGATGTTTGAAGGTTTACATGGTGGTATGAACAATCACAGTACTGGTTTACAGTACTACATGTATGTACCTTCCAGGACTTATTGGGAAGTTTACCAGGAGGAAAAGTTTGTTGTGAAAATAGCAGAAAAAAAAAATCAATGAAAAATATTGGTGAAGGTTTGAGGGAAATCCATTAAAGAATAAGAAAGTTGTTGGAATTTTAAATTTGGGAATTTTAAATTTTGGATTTGTGATAAAAGAGCAGCTGCCCCATATGTTACGTAATATAAAATGCACAAATTTCTAGTTTTTAAATGTTTGTGATGTCTTTGTTTTTTGCTTTTTAGGAACGGATGTGAATGATTTGTCTATTGATATATCGAAGGTACAGCAAAAACTATTATCAATTTTCTGAGAAAATGACATTTCATTGATTTTCCACCATATGATATGTAGGGAAGCTGCTCGAATTATGATGTCACAAATCAAATGATTAACTTCTAGAAGATGTTGTTTGAAGTTTTGCATGGTGGCATGTACAATCGCTGATGTGGTTTACGGTACACCATGATGTGGAGTGTTATAGAAACAGTGGATAGAAGACGGACAGTCAACCTGCCCGAAACGTCAAGTCTCTCTACTGCTTCTACTCATCTCTACTCGCCGACTCAAGCCAGCATCTCCTCATCCATCCTACTACTCAACTGTTTTCAACTCATCATGATCTCTTCTGGTTTACAGTCCTTTTCAGGAATACATTCAAGAAAGATTACTCTACTCTCAAACTTCCACTTTCTTGCCTATCCATTTCTTTTCTTCTTCTATCCACTGTTTCTATAGCACTCCACATGGTGTACCGTAAATCACATCAGCGACTTAACTTCCACTAACTTTTTTATTCTTGATGGATTTTTCTCAAATATTTGGCAATATTTTTGTTCAATTTTTTTCTGCAATAAACTTTTTGCCAGGGTGAACTTCCCCTTTAAAACATGGTGTACCATAAACCATTTCAGCAATTATCTTAAAGATCATATATGTAGAGACTTATTTGACCATGAGGAAACCTTAAAGGGGAAGTTGACCCTGACAATGAATTGGTTTTGATAAAAGCAGAATAAATGAGGGAAAATATTGCTATTTTTGCTTATTACTGAGAATCTTGTCAAGCGAATTATCTGATTTGAGGTGATGGGTCACGTTTTATCAGACATGCTGTTTTTTTTTTTGTTATTGCTTCACTCCCGACATCCTATCTGTTCAGGTTACTGGCATCAGGTCCGATCCTATGGCACTCGGAATCTTGCCATCTCTCTCCTCTTCTCTCCCATCACGGAAAATGATCTATCAGACTGTGAGGGCGCCAAATTGTCTTACACCCCACTGAGTGAGATGGAGATGGTCTTTACCTACGATGGCTATGCAGAACAAACCATGGGCGATACTGATCCATTTGAACTTAAGTGAGATTCAGAATTTGAAAATGATGAGTAAAATAATATGATCATTGTAGTTTTAATCGTTTAAAACAAGAAAACCAAAATTTGGGGTTCAAGCACCAGAGAGGGTCACTAATTGTGCATTACTAACAAACAGCTTATAGGCCTATTGAAAGAGTCCCCTGATCACTACAATCATCCCACTCTCTGTGTTATTACCATTTATCAACCTTTCTTTAAGAATGTCAAATACCGGTAATCCATACCTCTGATTGGTCAAAAGTGGGGTCATGCATTTTGTCTCTTGGATAGGATGCCAAACTATCAGTCCCTTCGGTAACTCACTGAAAACTCTTGGGTGAAACAACTTTCAACTCGTGATATTTGGCTCTCGCGTTGGTTTTGAGGTAAAGATGTGCGAGACAAATGTGCGTTTTGGAAATCAAGTTGCCATGGAAACCAGATATTACATGCCCCAAATTAGGTAAAAATTTTACAGTTCGTATGACTATGTCAGTTTTCAACCAATTCTCATGAAATTTGAGGTAAAGATACACAGGACATTTTTTTTTAGTGTTGGAAATCATGTTGCCATGGTAATGTGTCAAAATTAGGCGAAAATATTGCAGTGTGAACTACTTCATCTGTTTTTAACCAATTCTCATGATATTTACATTCAGATTCAGCTCACACATTGATCTTGGGGTAAAACTAGGCAAGACATCTTTTTCCATGTGTTGTTAACTGTTGCCATGGTAACGGTGTACAGCGGGGTATTAATCAACTTCAGTGATAGTTGTAGTTGAAATCTGTATGACCTCACTTTGAAATTGTCAATACCACGAATGCCCCTTATGTTTTAATGATACATTTTCTTGTTTTGCAGTGAAACAATCCAAGAATGGTGTGAAGACGTTGGTCCCTCGATGAATACACAGGATATTTTTCAGTTCCTGAAAGGGGTAAGTTACATGTACATGGTCTTGGGAAGCTGAGGGTGCTGCATGTATTATTTTCCATAGGCAGCACACCCTGAAATTGTGGTAGGTGTTAAGAATGTGCAAAATGACATAGTATTTTTGTCTCACCTGCGAAGCAGAGTGAGACTATAGGCGCCGCTTTTCCGACGGCGGCGGCGGCGGCGGCGGCGTCAACATCAAATCTTAACCTGAGGTTAAGTTTTTGAAATGACATCATAACTTAGAAAGTATATGGACCTAGTTCATGAAACTTGGCCATAAGGTTAATCAAGTATTACTGAACATCCTATTAAAGTTTCATGTCACATGACCAAGGTCAAAGGTCATTTAGGGTCAATGAACTTAGACCATGTTGGAGGAATCAACATTGAAATCTTAACCTGAGGTTAAGTTTTTGAAATGTCATCATAACTTAGAAAATATATGGACCTAGTTCATGAAACTTGGACATAAGGTTAATCAAGTATCACTGAACATCCTGCATGAGTTTCACGTCACATGACCAAGGTCAAAGGTCATTTAGGGTCAATGAACTTTGGCCGAATTGGGGATATCTGTTGAATTCCCATCATAACTTTGAAAGTTTATGGATCTGATTCATGAAACTTGGACATAATAGTAATCAAGCATCACTGAATATTTTGTACAAGTTTCAGGTCTCATGATTAAGGTCAAAGGTCATTTAGGGTCAATGAACTTTGGCCAAATCGGGGGTATCTGTTGAATTACCATCATAACTTTGAAAGTTTATTAGTCTAGTTCATTAAACTTGGACATATGAGTAATCAAATATCACTGAACATCCTGTGCGCGTTTCAGGTCACATGACCAAGGTCAAAGGTCAATGAACTTTGGCCGAAGTGGGTGTATCAGTTGAATTACCATCAAAACTTTGAAAGTTTATGGATCTGATTCATGAAACTTGTACATAAGAGTAATCAAGTATCACTGAACATCCTGTGCGAGTTTCAGGTCACATGATCAAGGTCAAAGGTCATGTAAGGTCAATGAACTTTGGCCATGTTGGGGTTTTTTGTTGAATAACCATCATATCTCTGTAAGTTTATTGGTCTAGTTCATAAAAAGTGGACATAAGAGTAACCATGTATCACTGAACATCTTGTGCGAGTTAGAGTAGTATTCAAAGTCAGCACTGCTGCTATATTGAACCGCGTGATGCAGGTGAGACGGCCAGAGGCATTCCACTTGTTTTTTTTTATGCTTGTCAAATTTACATCAGCACCCCAGTAAAGAAAAAAAACTTGTTCCCAGGGCCCTGGGTAAGTTATACCAAACATGATGAAAGGTCAATTAGCAAAGGTGATCATTAAAGTTTTTTTCAAATTTATGTATGACCAGGAAAATGTTGTGCATTTGCTAAAATCCCGGTTTTCTGTGATACAGAAACAAAAATTATCGGGAACTCCATAGAATTTCACAGTAAGCTTGATTTTTTTAATGCCAAGAGATTTGAATATGAAAAGTGTAGTAAAAATAATGAAAATCCATTACAAAGATTTGACAAATGAAGTACAAATAATGAAAAAAAAAATTGTGTATCACTATCAGTGGAAAACCCATCAGTCTCACCTGTTCGCATTGTTTAGCGTGCAGTTGATAAACATTTTTAGTGGCATATAGTAGTACATATATATGATAAAATCTTGCATTTTTCTTAGAGTTTCATCAATTGTACATGTTAGCGAAGAAAGGGAAATTTGATGTTCAGGACACTACAGAACACAGAACTCACTTTTCAGAAAATGAAAATGTGAGATATTTTTTTGTTTCCATAGAAATGTCTTACTGATAGGAGATTAATTGATTGTTTTCAGGATTATCATGGAGATGATGCTTTTCTTCTGGAGATATCTGATCAGGTAAATTTATATATCATTTCTAGTGCTGGGTTTGAGACAGTCTCAGATGAGAACTGGACGGAGACTGAAGACAGCGTCGTAGAAAGTACTTGAGAGTTATGGGTGATTTTGCCCTAATGACAGCCCAAATTGCCCCCAAAAACAATATTCAAGAGTATATAGAAAATCATTATTTTGCGTAATGAGCAGAATGATTAATTTTGCAATTTCTCCATAATTGCTCGTGGCACAAAAAAATTTGCCATTAAAGTAAAAATAAAAAGCCCCCAAAATTCAGCAATTGTCCCAATTTGAAGTAAAAATAGCCCTATAAATGCGAAGTATTTTCTACGTCTGGAAGACGGTGAAATGCAAAACAGAGATACTTGTGGCCAGAATCAGCACAGACCAAGACAAAGACATATGAGTCACTGTCTTTCAAGGTGGGGCGTCGTGGTCCAGTGGTTTACGACTCTCGTCTTTCTATTTCAGTCAAGGAGTTTTATCCTTTAGCAAGAAATTTAACCCACACTGTGCTGCACTCAACCCAGGTGAAGTGAATGGGATCCCGAATATCCCCAACACTGATCATTTCTTAGCCTCCAGAGAAACAAGTCATTTCCTATTGAGAATGCATTATGTTTTCAGGTCCTCCCGTTTTCGTTCACGAAATGACTTGAGAAAACTTTGAGGGATTCCAACTAGATTTTGGGGTTACAAAGTGAAAGGTCAAAGAGCTTATTATTTTGATCGAAATATTTGGTTCTTTGGTGATGATTGAACAACCGTTAGAGGGATCAACTTCTGTATGTAAATGAGAGCTAGGATCAGTTTATTGCTAAAGGAAATTATGCCATGGCTGGGTTTTAAACCCGTGACCCTCTATTTCAAGATCCAGAGACTAATTCACTTAATCCCTCTGTAGTGGTAACAGTAGACAGCTATTAATTGGATCTTGTTCAGCACAGTGCGAAGCTGTCGTAAATTCTATTTGATATGAAATAAATTTGGTAAACAATATGCATAATTATGTAGCTGCAAACATACATTAGCTTGTTGTTGACATGCATCATGGATTTTAAATTTTTGTTTATGTTGTTACATGTAGGTAGTCGAGCTGCTAGATGTGAATAAGGACAACATAATTTCTTGTAAGGATGAGGCCCAAGGCCTCAAATTGGCAACTTTGAAGAAGTTAGCAAACATTATTGACAGAGATCCTGCCAACACAGAGGAGTACGAGTACATCAAGATTGAACCTGATCAGATAAGGTACGGTATCATAAAGTTAAAAAAAATAATAACTAGAGCTTGCCCCAATTGCCGATGTTGTATTATTTAGAATCTGAATCGCATGAACTGGACACCCCTAAAAATTAAATTTGGTATTACCCAAGAGTTTGTTGACTGACTTTTTTTGCCCGATATGGCATAAGATAGTTTTGTAATGAGAGTTTTCATGCTACACGTTCATTACAATGATTCACTAGCACTGCTTGTACACAAATTGTAATTGTAACTCAATTGTGTGTACACATACAGTACAAGAAAAAGCATTGCTGGGGCTGTTAAACTATGGCTGTGTTTAGGGGGTCAAATTAGGGGAATATTATATATATACTTGTCAAGGGTACTGTTTTGTTTCCATTACTTGTTAAAGGAAACCAAACCCCGATGAGAAGTAATCTTATTGGAAAAAGGAAAATAAGAAGAACAATTTAAAACAGGTTGTGAAATAAGCAAGTTATGGATGTTTAAATAGTCTTGTACTTTCTATGGGGATCCTCAAATTGGCAAAAATGCCTCAAAATGGCTAATTTTGTGAACAACTCTCCATTCGTTTTTGTACACAATTTTTCAGATTTTCCCTATTATCTTTAAAATCGCTTATCGCCTCATTCTGAGCATAACATAGGTCATGGGAAAATATTCACACCACATATGTCAAGGTAAGGACTCAGGAGGACATGATGTGAAATGTGTAAAATAAAGGGGATAATCTGAAAATTTGTGTACATATCAAATGGAGGGTTGTCCACAAAATCAGCCATTTTGAAGCATGTTTGCCAATTCGAGGATCCCCATAGAAAGTACTTGTTAACAAGATTTTTCAAACTTCTTCTATAACCGATTTTGATGAAGCTTTTAAATTGTTCCTCTCATTTTACTCTTTCCGGTAAGATATTGCTTCTCTTGGGTTTGGGTTTCCTTTAAAGATAGAGTTTCACGAGCCAATACAAAAAAATGTACTTGTTAAGGGGTGAATTTTCAAAACGTGGAAAGTACTTGCTTAGGGTGCTTTTTGAAACCCCATTGATGTGCAATGATAGCCACTTGTTCATGGAATGTGCCTTGATCCAATCTATTATGATATTATTTTTGTTTCTTCACCAGAGATTTCATATCTGACCTGATTGTAAACCACGAGACCAGAGAACAAACCGTCATCTCTCGTGAGACCTTTGTGAAAGCCTATCAGACGTTTGGGGGATCACTGAAGATCGGCAATGAGGTAATCACTGGTTGAGGTTTGATAAAGATCATCTTTAAGTTTGATGATGTATAGTTACTGTGATTATCATAAACATCACGATCATCAACATTTTCAATTATTATTATTTCAATTGTTCAATGTATCTATTAATTCATTTATTTCATTCATTCATCATTTTTTTATTGATTGATTGACTTTTGAGCCTGCAAACTTTTTTGGAGAGAAAATTCTTTATCTTATCTCTTGGACTATTAGCGTAAATGGCACCTTCATGACGAAAAGAAAAAGTGAATCTGCAGCAGCACTTTCACGCTAAATTGCATTGACTGACTATGGATCCAGTGATCTTATACCCCTTTCATAAACCCATTCTCCAATTATCCGCCTAAGGGTAATGCGGATAATTCAATAATAAAAAATTCGGAACTTTTTTTTACGAGCGCCCGACCTGAAAAAGGCGGATAATTGTCATGGCAACTGCACACGCCCCCTCCGATGGGGTTGCGTTGGAAAAGGGTGACCTTGTGACCGCACCATGGCAATTATCCGCATTAGTTTGGAAATGCGTTCATAAAGTCAAAATCTGGTCCCGATGCTGCTATTACGCGGATAATTGCAACATCCAAATAATGCGGATAATTCTGGTCCTCCTCCAATTTTACGACAAAATTATGCTGCTATTATCCGCATAATTTGATTTATGAAAGGGGTATTAATCTTTTTGTGTTTATATACAGATATTTGATGTACTGAGTCCAAAAGACAAGGATTCCATTTCTACCTCACATTTGAAGGAACATGTGGAAAATATTTCCACCCTTTTTAAACCGAAGATGAAACGGGAAGATGCTGATCTGTATGCACACCAGTTTACTGATGATCCTAATCCTGAAGATAATCTTAATCCCAAAGGTAATCTTAATCCCACAGATCATGATGATCTCTATGGTGACAGTCATGGAGAACTCTAGATGCTCTTTTTTATAAACGAAAAAGCCATTGTCTTGAAATGAAATGAAGTAGTCTTTTCATTTCAAGGCAATGGCTTTTTCTTGAGAAGTTGCCTGTATTATGAAATCTTTCTTTTAATTCAAATTTATCCCAGCTTTGGAAAGCTGGTTACAAATAGGCATTCTCACTATCTCTTTATTAATTAAAATATATGGATTTGTGTGTGGTTGTGGTTGTATTAGAGATGTATGATAATATTCAAAATATGAATGTTTTACAGGTGAAAATGATAGCAGTTATTTTAATTTGATTTATTTATAAAGATTTTCTGAGAAAGATCACTCTATTAAGTAGCCATGTTTTACTTCCAAGAATGAATTATCTACTTCATGTATGTTATTCAGGGAGTCCGTGATTCAAACATCTTTTCTTTATTCTTTGTTAATATTTCTTATCTGCAAATATGATACTCTTTTTCCTTTCTATGTGATAATTATTTATGTAAGCCAGTACCTCATGTACTTATTGCTCGGGCACTACATCATTTCCCAGCTTGTAACACGATCATATTTCATGGATTCATGTAAAGGCGGCGGAAGTGGGGGAAACCTGTCCCCCCTAAATTTGCTTGTAAATTTTTTTACCTGTGTCCATCCCAAACTTTCAGGTGGATCCCCCCCTAAATTTTTTGGCTTCTGCCGCCAATGGATTCATGGCATTTTGGCCCAAATTTCTGACATTGGTTGGGACTATATTTGGTCATGTGACATGGTTTAGACCAATCACCTGTTCACTGTTCCGATATAATTTGATAAATATCAATTTTACATGTAGGGATCTTAGATTTATCAACAAAATGGTTGTAAAAATTATTTATGTTGTTAGATTATCATTATGTTTCTGTATAGGTCTAATGTATGAAATACATATGTACTATGTAGTATATGATAGCTCCAAGGGTGCCAACATATTTTCCTGTGATTAATAATAGTACATGGTTAGTTTGGTATTGGATTTGGTTGTATGACAAATATCAAAATGATGTTCAAATCGTGAATATTACAAGTGAAAACGATAACATGTATTTGAATTGATTTTTTATAAAGATTTTCTTGTCATTGTGAAGTTTATTTTAAACATGGTGAAAAGTAATACAAACAACCTAAGAATGTTTAAACACTATCTAAGAGGTCCAATAGTCTGTCTTATGAATTTGAACCATCTTGACATCACTAGTTTCTTTAAAAAATTCTTAGGCATTTGATATGAAGTGTTACATGTTCAAGTAATTGATAATTCAGTTAATTCTTCAAATCGTGGATATAACATCCTAGTCTGCATGCACAGACCCTGAATGAAACTTTGATGAAGAGTCTCTCCACACAAGATCAGATGTGTTTGCTGCTGAACTAGTGGGGCCTTCTTAAAACAGACTGTAGGCTGCATATTCAGACCTTGTAACTCGATTGAAGGGTTTGTAAAGCAGACTTATGGCCATCTCTCTCCCCTAAGCTTCCGATGAATGCTTCCACTACTATAATATGATATGTACATTCCAAAACAGAGACAAGTTCTTTTTTTTTGTACAAAGTGAACTCCATGTCTTTCAACTTACTATAAATTTACTTTAAAAGAGAAATAGGAAAAAAGTTTAATATCTTTCAAGTAAATGTATTTACATTTAATTGATGTATTGTTTATGAACGTAATTTATAATTGACTCAAAACGGGTGTGTTTATATATTATTTTTATACTGTTGGTGAAGTCAGTACTGAATTTCTTGTTTCTACGGAATCTCACTATGTCAATGTGTTTTTATTTACTTGGAATATATTTTTCTATTCTATGACCAATGCTTAGACTGTTATTTGTGTTTGTTTATTTTCTTTGTAAGAAGTAGAATCAATGTCTTTCAGTTACTCAGTATACTATTCATTAACTTTAGAAGTGAAAAAAGAAAATAGTTGAATTTTCTTTTCTAAGTACATATATGTATTTACATGTAATTGATGTATTGTTAGTGAACAAAATATGTTATTGACTTAAAACGGCTGTGTTTACGTATTATTTTTGTCTCACCTGCATAGCAGAGTGAGACTATGGACGCCGCTTTTCCGAAGGCGGCGGCGTCAACATCAAATCTTAACCTGAGGTTAAGTTTTTGAAATGACATAACTTAGAAAGTATATGGACCTAGTTCATGAAACTTGGCCATAAGGTTAATCAAGTATTACTGAACATCCTATTAGAGTTTCATGTCACATGACCAAGGTCAAAGGTCATTTAGGGTCAATGAACTTAGACCATTTTGGGGGAATCAACATAAAAATCTTAACCTGAGGTTAAGTTTTTGAAATGTCATCATAACTTAGAAAATATATGGACCTAGTTCATTAAACTTGGACATAAGGTTAATCAAGTATCACCAAACATCCTGCATGAGTTTCACGTCACATGACCAAGGTCAAAGGTCATTTAGGGTCAATGAACTTTGGCCGATTTGGGGGTATTTGTTGAATTACCATCATAACTTTAAAGTATGTTGGTCTAGTTCATAAAACTTGGACATAAGAGTAATCAAGTATCACTGAACATCATGTGCGCATTTTAGGTCACATGACCAAGGTCAAAGGTCAATGAACTTTGGTCATAATGGGGGTATCTGTTGAATTACCATCATAACTTTGCGAGTTTATTGATCTGACTTTTGAAACTTGGACATAAGAGTAATCAAGTATCACTGAATATCCTGTGCAAGTTTCAGGTCACATGATCAAGGTCAAAGGTCATGTGAGGTCAATGAACTTTGGCCACATTGGGGGTATTTGTTGAATTACCATCCTATCTCTGTAAATTGTATTGGTCTAGTTCATAAAACGTGGAAATAAGAGTAACCAAGTATCACTGAACATCTTGTGCGAGTTATAGTAGTTTTCAAAGTCAGCACTGCTGCTGTGTTGAATCACGTGATGCAGGTGAGACGGCCAGAGGCATTCCACTTGTTTGGTGATTGAAGTCAGTACTAATTATCTTGTTTCTACAGAATCTCACAATGCCAATGTGTTTTTAATTACTTGAAATATATTTTGCTATTCTGTGACCAATGCTTCTAATTAGACTGTCACTTTTGTGTATGTCTATTTTCTTTGTAAGAAGAGAAACCAGCGTCTTTCAGTATACTATACATTAACTTTAAAGTGAGATAGGAAAAAAGGTCAAATTTCTTTCAAGTATAAATATGTATTTACAGTTTATAATTCATAATTGATGTATTGTTGATAACCTTGATATATAATTGACTTAAAATGGTGTTTTATATTTATATATTATGTTATTGTTGGTGGAGTCAGTACTGAATATTATCTTGTGATGTGTATTTTTGTATACTTAGCTAAAATATATTTTACTATTATCTTGTGATCATTGCTTCCTAGTCTGTTATTTTTGTTTGTCTACATTTCATATGATGATGATGATGAGATGCCTATTGTTCTCCTATTATTCTCCTATTAACATGATTAACCCCACTCCCCCTTGGCCACAAACTTTCTAACAATTTCCAAAGCTTTAAAAAACGAATGATTACTTAACTACTTATGTGTGATAAGTATTTATTTCTTGTTCAATTTCTCAAACTAAAAAAACAAACACAAATCACATACCAGGTTTAAAGGTAAAAATTTAAACTGCATTTTATTTATTTATGTATTTATTTATTTATTACTGACAGTGACTCGTCATTACCAATGATGATGGCCCCCCATTAGGCACTGTTGAACATCATAACATAAACATAATATTAATTCAAAACAGCAACAAGAATAAGAACATATACAAAGCATATTGTATCCCGTAATGATTTTATCTCGCCTGTATAGTAGAGCGAGACTATAGGCGCCGCTTTAGGACGGCGGTGGCGTCGTCAACATTAAATCTTAACCAAAGGTTGAGTTTTTTAAATGTCATAAATTAAAGGGTATATGGGCTTAGTTCATGACACTTGGATTGCATGGTTATGAACTATTAAATGGATGGTCCAGGCTGAAAGTATTTATAGCTTAATGAATAGAGTAAAATTCACTAAGCAAAATGCCGAAAATTTCATCAAAATCGCATAACAAAGTTATTAAATTTTAAATTTTAGCAATATTTTGTGAAAACAGTCGTCATGAATATTCATTAGGTGGGCTGATGATGTCACATCTCCACTTGTTCTTTTGTATTTTATTATATGAAATCGGGCTTATTCATTTTTTCCTTCAAGAACTATAAAAATTAGATTTACAACTGATTTAGTGCATTAGATATTTATTGCTGCAACTTATTTCATTGTAAGGGAGACATTATTCACACAAGTATGAAGTAATGAAAAAAATATGATTTTATGTAATAACATAACAAAACGGAAAGTGTGGATGTGACATCATCAGCCCAAAGGGGCGTCGATCCATTTTTCAGATTGGGGGGGGGGCAAAATCCTGAATCAACTTTCCAAAGGCAAAACAAACAAACACACACACACACATATATATATACACATATATATATATACATATATATATGTGACTCATGATAGAGACACATATCTCACCAACAAATTAATGCGAGCGCGAAGCGCGAGCTTAAATTTTTTAATATACTGACATGAAAACAGGAAAAAGGTACTTGTTTAGGACTGTTTGTAGTAACTCATGAGGAGGATAGATACATGTGTATCTCACTACATAGGTAGTGCCAACCGCGTAGCCAGGATTTCATTTTGGAGGGGGCGGTAAATGCACGCGAAGCGTGCCAACACTTACAGAGCGCGCGAAGCGCGCTCCCTAGGGGGTGGGTGCAGGGAGGGGGAGTTTCCCCCTCCCGCGCGAAGCTTTTAGTGTTTCATAAATTAAAATGAAAAGGAGCCGTTTCTCTTGTACCTCCTATTCGGTTGACTATATTGCCATTTTGAACCATGTTTTCAAAAGTGATTGTGAACGCACAAAAGAGGTATACAATGGAGGAAACTAAAATGATAATAACTCCGCGCGAAGCGCGGAAGCTAAAGTGTTTTATCAATTTTTCTTGCCATAAAAAGGGTCCCGAGAAAAGGGTATTCTCAAAAATATATTGAAACTTTCTTTGGAAAGATCAGATTTGATTACAAACAATTTAGCATCAGTGCACACATTTTCAACAACAACGTATGGGGCGCCATATGGTCTAATTTTTTTTACTCCAGAATGTAACTTCCTATGGAGAGAAAAATGCATATTTAGTTTTAACTCGCAAAACAGAGGAGAAGATTAGTAGAGGAAGATATTCCTCCCCCGCCGCACAGAGCAATGAAACTCTGAAATTTCAAAGGGCGGACGTTTCATCAAATGTGGATATCTCTAATACCCAATCGTCTCTAATTCAATTGATTTTCTAAGATTATTGAACTTCATTACAAGGAAAATAGTGCGCATTAAGTTGAAACTTCTGTGATTTATTGAAATTATCTTTATATATAATAAAGGATGATTAATTCTTTTGACTTATCCTGAAGCGCTTCATTTTTAATATAAAGAAACTTAAGTGTCATTCAAAATTTCAAATTGAGGGCGCAAAACAGGACAGGAGATGAATGTATACAGGGAAATGACATGAAGTTTAATACAATTTGATAAAAAAATATTGTACTTTTTTATTTAATACGACACGAATTCCATACCTTCCTCTTTTTAAATTAGGAACCTGTTTGCCCCCAAATTATGGTTGTTTATAGTAATGAGCTGAAAAGCGGGAGAAGCTGACTTTATGGAGGTGACGGCAGAAACTGATATAAAGATTTTACCCGCTCGGAGCCGACCAGACTAGAAGTTGCGCGATCAATTGAAGAAAAAAAAGATAACTTCATATATTTACTTCGGCCTAACCTTACTCAAATTCATGCCCTAATGTATACAATTTTAACTTTAACTGGCAAGAAGCACATAGCTGAGGTGGAAAAACAGGGTTAGAGAAAAGATGGGGGAACAATGGAAAACTTCAATATTGTCATTTAACCGCGCGCAGCGCGGAAGCAAAATTCATATATGAATTTATAGAGCAAGAAGAGTGAAGGAGTTTCTCTTTTGAGAAAAAAATAAAGAATAAAAAGAAAAAAACACAAAGCTACCTTTCATCCCTTTCTTCCCTTCCCTTTTCCTTTTCTCCTCTCTTTTTCCCCTTCTTTTTTTTCTTTTTGGGGACGTTTTGGGGGGGGGGGCGACCGCCCCCACCGCCCCCCCTGGCTACGCGCCTGGGTAATGCGAGTGCCGAGAGCGAGCCCTGAAGGGCTGAAAGCTTGATATTCGAAGCATATTGACGCCTCTGTCAGCCCATGAATGAACTTCATGATGACTGTTTTTAGTATTGCTAAACTTTAAACTTCAATAACTTTATCATTTGTTTTCCGATTTTGATGAAATTTTCAGCATTTTGCTCAGTGAATTCTACTCTGTGTATTAGATATAAATATTTTCAGCCCTGCATGACCGTCCCTTTAAGGATCATCCTACCAGATTTTGAGATCACGTGACCAATGTCGAAGGTCATTTAGGCTCAATGAGCTGAAAATTTGTGTATTCCAATCTGAAAAAGCGTATATTTTGTTGAGCACGATTTTAAGTAAAGAACGAGTTGTGTATCACAACCAACCTCGCTTGCTGATTTCACAAAGTTTGCACATGCGGAATTATGGGTGGGGCATTGTCCTCCCCCCCCCCCCGGATCGGCGCCTCTGTTTTGCTTGAGTGGCGGGTGACAAAACAATGAAGACACGAGATGGATTTGGAGATGAGGGAATAAAGTTTGTTTGTATATACTTTTCTCATGCCTGCCTCTAGCTCGAGCAGAAACTAGTGCTTTCCAAAGTGAAAATGCTTGCTTATAAATAAAAGCGGATGAATTAACTCGAGGATCAGAGTGGCGATAGCGTTTATTGCTCCGACCCCGGCTTCGACCAGAATAGCGGAAATTTTTGTGTCGATGCAATAAAAAATTACTTTCCATACTTCATCTCCACCAAAGTATATTACTTTATTTCTAGTTGGCAAGAAATACACAAATTCCAAATCCGGGGAGGGGAGGAGAAAACGGAGTAGAAGTACGTGGGAAACAAAGGGAAAGAATTTCGATATTTTTACCGCGAAGATCGCAGAAGCAAAATTTTGTCACGGTATGGAAGACCATTATGAAAGATTTCTGCCTAAATGAGACAGAAAATCGTGTACAACTCTTGAACGCACACACAGGTCACGGAGTGACCCTGAGTGCAAACAGCTGACTGTGTTAAACTTAGGGGTGATACATTTTCTCAATAGGGGTGATCAAACTTACTGGAGGGACTTTAATTCACTTATAACAAAGAAATGTGTACTACAGTACTCCTGATGAATGCTCTGATGAAAATTATATGAGTTTCACATTCATTTAAACGGGAGGACAAGATTAGTGTATATATGATGCATTATGCATAAATCATACGACCATTGCGACCCCTGCCCGGCCGATGGTTCAGGCATGACGATCCTGAGTGACGTCACCGATAGAGACCTCAAATGCCAGGAGAGCCTATTCGACAACTAACTTCATCTAAAAAACACGTATTGAAGATAACATCCAATGGGGAAATGGCTTTCATTTTCATGAAATATACATTCCATTCTTCAATAAATTTTTAACTCCGTCGTTAACTGCCCATTCATTCTCGAGCAATGGGGGAATGAATACAGAGTGTCTCAAAGTTTGTGTGAAAAAAGGTGCATTTTCCATAGAACTTCTGCCAAAAAGCAATGCGTAAGGGAAAGATTAGCCCCAAAACACGAATAGATGAGTAAATCAAATGGGATGAATCATGAAAATCAGTGAAATATAGTTTCTCCTGTACTCATTACTGAATACCCCGACTTGATACGATTAATTTTTCCCCCTCTCCATCAACTTTTAAGAAAAAGGGTGCATATTTTCATAAAAATATCATGTGTTATATCGACGGACGCCCGTGCGTACGAGCAGGAGGAAGCCAAATGTCTCGTATTTTTCATAATGGAGAGGGAGAGAGAGAAGAACGTCTGGTACTCAGTGTTTTTCTTCTTTTGACAAAAAAATAAAGATATACCCTAAGTCTCGAATTTTTACCTTTTCTTCTTTCTCTTTTTTTCCTCCTTTCCTCCTTTTCTTTTCTTCTTGGGGACTTTTTGTTTTCCTTGGGGACCCCCCCCCCCCCCCTCCATTTGTCTACGCGCCTGGCCCACGATGTCTAGCCGAGATCCCTCCTCCACGTCACGTGCACGATACAACCACGGAAATGCTGGGAATTCCCCCTCGCCAGCTGCTAGCATATGGTGCACAAGCCACAAGTTAACATTTTGAACCAAGGATGCACGTCAACGCAATGTCGCGGGTGTAATTTGTAAGAAATTAAGAATATTTTTCTTAACTTCATTTGTTTACAAAGTTGATTTTGGGGAAATTGGATCGTGTTAATTGTGAACTCTGACCCGCAGGTCGCCCACAACCTCAACTGGCTTGGCTTATTTAGATTATGGGGCTATAATATCGGCGGACCTTGCGATGCGGCAGCCCGAACGTGTATCACTGACGAGGTTCCCGGGTGTACGGCCCGGCGGACTAAGCCAACTCGCACCCCTCTCTCTTCCGGGCCGGTATACCGGATCGAACTCGAAGTAGAAAAGTAGATCTAGTATTTTGGCCGCTCAACTTAAAGGGGAAGTTCACCCTGAAGAAAACTTTGTTGTAAAAATAGCAGAAAAAATAGTAAAAAATATTGGTGAAGGTTTGAGGAAAATCCGTTAAAGAGTAAGAAAGTTATTAGAGTTCAAAGTTTTGGATTTGTGACGTCATAAACGAGCAGCTGCCCCATGACATGTGTTCTGTAACATAAAAGGCATGAATTTCAAATTTTGCTTGGTTCCTGATGACTTAATTTTGTTTTCTATTCATTATCGGGTGTGAAATGATTTGTCTATTGATATACAAAAGGTACAGTGAAAACCATTTTCAATTTTCTGAGAAAATGACATTTCATTGATTTTTTACCATTCGCTATGACTGTTGTAGGATTTATAGCCTAGTAGGAATGCTGCTCGCATATGACGTCACAAATCAAATAATTGAAATTCTAATAACTTTTTAATTATTTGATGAATTTTTCTCAAACCTTCGACAATATTTTTTATTATTTTTTCTGCTATTTTTACAATAAACTTTTTGTCAGGGTGAACTTCCCCTTTAATAATCTAGACGTGGGAAGCGTTGAAAGGACTTGCCAGAGTTTGATAGCCTGATTATGGTGGGGGGGGGGGGCATACACGTCTACGCACTTATTACTATGAAACATCAAGTTAATTACTAAATTAGATCTAGATCTAAAGTTATGAATTTCTTTTTCAATTTCATTTCACAAAAAATTTCAGTCAAACTCAAATGTCAATAATCCATGTTCCTTATTATGAGCAAGCAAATTATTATTTTATGAGCAAACTAAAATAAAAAATCGCGTAAAAAATTGAAATAAATCTAGATCTAAATGATTTCCTTGCTGCAAAAAAAAGATATTTGCCAGTCATTTTCAAATTTAACAAAAAAATGGTGCCTCATGATGACGTTGCGTACAATTCTGGAATTTTGATGAGAAAGGCTATAATCTAGATCTATCAGACATAGCCTTGTTCATTTCAATAAAATTGGGATTTTATTGCAAGTAAAGATAAACATTGAAATTATTTGCATGTTCATTTATTGTTTTTTTTTACTGAAGCATGTAGTATTTTTTTAATGAAGTTGAGGAAATCACTCCAAAAATGAAAAGGTCAAAATTTTACTAGATTATTTTTTTCTTCAAATTCTTTCATTCTCTCCTGGTCTTTGCATTTATGCATTGTAAATATTGAATTTTATTATGTGATTTTGTTTGAATTTTATGTAAATAATGTTAACTGTTAAAATTTTTAAAATCTGGTTTTGCAGAAACTGATATTCATTTTACTTTTGATTTTTAAAAATTGAGGACAATTTTTTGGAAGGAGAAAGTTTATGTAGGATGGTTATTTTGTCATCAGGATCTACAGGTAGGTGATCAAGGGAGGCTCGTACATGTATGCGTACATTTGTCACATTTCTGGCATCCAAAACCCCCATTGACAAAACTCAGTTGCTTGAATTCTTTATGGATATTAGTGGTGGGGTTTAATACATTATTAGATTATTGCTGATATTGTTTTTGATACGTCATGTTTTTTTTTTTAATTCTGCAGAATGGACTTTCTGGCACAATGTGAACTCCACAACACCACTGAAGTACTGTTCGTTAAAGTTTTTTCTCCAATTTCTTCTCATGATAAAGCATCTTGAGCAAATAGTTCCCATTGTTCTTCATACTAAAGTAGATTGCTAGGAAACCCTGCAGAGTTGAAAAACTTTAAATAAGATACTGTCATGAACTTCATCTTGCAATTCCAGGATATCCCATCCATGTTCAAGAACTCCATATTCTAGAGTAAATCTATATTTTGAATGTATGATTTACATGTATATCTTTAGTTACTGACTAATGGCTCCAAGAGGAAGTCCTACAAATTTGAAGAACTAAGGATTTGTGATTAGCATTCATCTTTATACCCATTGAATCATTGATGATATCTCCAACAAACAATAATGCTGCTGACATACCAAGGTCTTCTGGTTGTATTTTGTCTAATTCTTCTTCAATGTCTTGCTAATGGAAACACAGAGGGAGGCCACCTTCCTGGACATCTGGACGTTCTTGGGAAACATCGACCCCCGGAGGGCCACATTGAAATCCTGCATGAACTTCCATCCCCCAGGGAATTCTGGGAGAAATATGCTCGGGATGGCATTCCTGTCTTGTTCCGTGGGATGGCCAACAACTCACTGGGAGTCCATCGATGGACTGATGATTATCTCAAGGAACACTACAGTGACCTTCGGGTAAAGATAGAAGCAAAAGCGGAAAAAGAGTATTACCCTGAGGGAGACAAAGGTATGGGCCAGGACACCATGGGGTACTTCCTCAAGACATACCAGTCACGCAATGCTTATATAGTCTCACAACTTCCAGATCCAATGTCGAAGGAAGTCTCTGTTCCCCCTTTCATGACCTGCGGTACCTTCAGTCAGCGTCTCTTAGAGGCAAATCTCTGGTTTAGTAATGGCGGCACCAAGAGCCTTCTTCACCGGGATGCTGACAATGCAATAAACTGTCTTTACTTTGGAACCAAAGACTGGATCTTCATCGATTCGAAGTATGAGGATATGATTCCCATAGCTGATGAAGGCACAGAAGCCTATGGTGGTTTTGCTTTACTAAACCCTGATAGTGTCGACCTGGAGTTGTTTCCAAAGTTTGCCGATGTTCCTTGGACCTACGGGAATGTGACTGCTGGAGATTGCATTTTTCTACCTCGAGGTAAGCATGGTTTGGTCAAATTAGATACTCTATATTTGTTTTGTATATAATATGTTTAGGTCAGTGGTCTATACTACATGTACATGACCAAGGGACTTCACAAACAACAGATACATTTACCTACAAGACCTACTTTTCCCTGAATGACCAACTCTGTTTCATTTATCTGTATCTTATATCTAGATATATGTACATTGACTTGTTTCATCACAATAAGGGAATCGTAAAGGGATAGTTGACTATGACAATAAATTGGTTTCAATAAAAGCAGAAAAATATTGCTATTGGCTAATTGCAGAAAATCTTTTCTGAAAACCTTTATTGGTTTTGAAGACGTGGGTCACAATTTATCTTGCATGTTTTATTTTCATTCTATTTGTGAAGGTTACTGGCATCAGGTCCGCTCCTACGGGTCTCGGAATCTTGCTGTCTCTCTCCTCTTCTCTCGCATCACGGAAAATGATCTATCAGACTGTGAGGGCGCCAAATTGTCTTACACCCCACTGAGTGAGATGGAGATGGTCTTTACCTACGATGGCTATGCAGAACAAACCATGGGCGATACTGATCCATTTGAACTAAAGTATGTTTTAGAGTTAGAAAAAAAAAATAAGTGTATAATGATTTGAAAATCCTTTATCCTTCATTTTATCAATTATGGTTTAGCAAGTTAGTTCTTTGTTAATGCTTTCATGTAAATAGTTTATTTGATGGACAAGTAGAACATCTAAATTTCCATAAAATTATATTTTAAGAAGTTGAGCCTCGTGGGATTTCTCAAAGAGCACTGTCTTGTAACTTGATTTGGGTTCTGCACTCAAATCAGTGAGCTGTTAGTTCTGCCACTTCTGAGGATCTACGTAGTTCTTTATATTTTATAAAGTTGTTCTATATGTTTTTATACACGACTGACAATCCTTTCTCCTTTTTTTGTGCTGAAGAAGATTCTCCATGATGTATGCTCCCACTGGTAATAGTAAAATGTGATCTATATTGCATTCTCATTTTAACAAGCATCTTCATCTACATACATTCTTTAGGCCTAGTTTCCTTTTTTCCTTTTTTTTTCCTGGAGCGTTGTGGCCCAGTAGATTAGTCTTCGGACTTTGAAACATAGGGTCGTGGGTTCATATCCCAGCCATGGCGTAATTTCCTTCAGCAAGAAACTGATCCACAATGTGCTGCACTCAACCCAGATGAGGAAAATGGGTACCGGTACAGGAAGTAATTCCTTAAAAAGCTGTGTGCGCTATGAACGCCTAGCTTAGCCGGGTAATATAGGAGCGCCTTGAGCAACTAACAAGGTGGATATGTGCGCAATATAGATACCCTATATTATTATAATTATTTTTGGTAGTGAGGGCCCGTGCTGCGTGGAAGCTAGAATTGCCTTCTCTTTATTCGTCTGGCTGGGGACTGGGCATTGGTGCGACGCTGAGCACTCACAAATACTTAATTATACAACTGTCATGGAGTTGAAAAATTTGGTATAAAGCCTTTTGGTCTAATACCGATTTGGTTTACTATCATTTGGTCTGATTATCGAACAGTCTGAAATAAAATTGAATTTGAATAAATCTGTCCATTTTCTCCTTGTTTTGCAGTGAAACAATCCAAGAATGGTGCCAACTCAATGGTCTATCGATGAATGCACAGGATGTCTTCCGCTTTCTGAGACGTGTAAGTGATACTGAGCATGATGGAAGGTCGGGGGGGGGGGCATAAAACTTCTTGTAAATATATGAATGACAAACATAAATTGTGCCTTTGGTAAATTCCAGTTTGCAGTAACATGAAAAACAGAAACCAAATTATAAAATGCGGAAGAGCACAAAAATCACAGACTTTCACAAAAAGCAATTTCTTTTTAACCTGTTGCCTACAGGAACCGGGTGGGACCTGTACAAAGTCTATGGGTTTTTCTTAAAATCTTGTGGTGAACAGGTTAATGGCGCCAAGTAATACAGTAAATATGATTTTTTAAATCCAATAAAACAAAATTGTGCATCAATACGATTATCATGTGACGCAAGACCTGCTGTTAGAACAGTTTTCAGAACTGAAGTTGTACCCTGGGTAAAATATGACATTATTATTATTATTCTTATTAGTAAAAACCTGTTAATCTCACTTGATTGCGGTGATTAGCCCGTAATCGCTTGCTTTAGCTGCATGTAGTGAATGTATATGAATAAAACAAAATATTTAGTGATTATCTAAGATTCTTACTATTAACAATGCCTTTATCATATTGTTACCGGTGTGTTGGCTCAGTTGGCAGAGCATCCTTCTCACAACCGGGAGGTCGGGGGTTCAAACCGTGGCCACGTCAGACCAAAAGACGTAAAAAATGGGAGTTGCTGCTACCCTGTTTGGCATTCAACGATTAAAGGGATAGAGCCTCCTTGATTCGGCGCTGCACAGCGTCTGCTGGGCCCATGATCAATTCGGCAAAGCACATTTACAGAGTATCTTGTTTCATGTCTATTTCCAACAATAAAAAAAAATATTTTTTTTGTTTTGTACATGTTTCTGAAGAATAAGAAATTGAAGTTTAGAACAACACAGAACTAGGGACTTGTTTTTTTGACAATTTGACATATAAGGTAATTTTTCTGTTTCCATAGAAATATCTTTTCTGATTGTTTTCAGGACTATCATGATGATGATGAGGCCGATGAGGGGCTGCTGCGGGATGCTGCTTTTCTCCTGGAGATATCTGATCAGGTAAAATTATATAACTTCTAGTGTTGGGTTTGGAATGATAATAATAATAACTTAGTCTTATATAGCGGTTTTCATGTAATCCATATCAAAGTGCTTTACAACGTAAAACATACGAAATATACAATCAAAAGTGAAATTAGAAATCATATAATTAAATATCAAAATTATCAAGGACACTGTAAATGGGGTTATGTTGAATATGACTTCTTCATGAGGTACGTCTTTAAATTGGATCGAAACAATGCGATATTTGGGATACAACGGAGGGAAGCTGGAAGAGTGTTCCAAAGACGTTGGGCAGACCTTGAAAAGGACCTATCACCAAAAAGTTTGGTTTTTGCTTTTTTGACTGTTAAGAAATTTTTATTTGCAGAATGAAGTGACCTACTGGGAGAATATGCCTGGATTAATTCAGAGAGATGTTTTGGAGCATGTCCATGAAGAGATTTGAATGTTAAGAGTAGAATTTTGAATTGTATATGAAATTTAATGGGGAGCCAGTGCAATTGGAAAGAGTCTTTGAAGAGACAGAGACTTGAAAAGACAAAATTGTATGAATGATGGGGGATTTCGCCCTTATGACAAACCAGATGTCCCATTAAAGATTCCCCAAATTGAATGTTTTTAGACGACCGTTTTTTCAAGAGTCGGCCCAAGATCCACAACAAACAATATGTGGTTCTAGCAATGATTGAACTAACATTCGAGGATTCAACTTCTGTAAGTAAATGAGAGTGAGGATTGGTTTCTTTTGCTGATGGTAATTTTGCTTTGGCTGGGATTTGAACCCATGGCCCTCTGTTTCAAAGTCTGGAGATTAATCCACTGAGCTATAATGTGTAGTGGTAATAGTAGACAGTTTTTAATTGGATATGTTAATTGTTCTGCAATGTGCGAAGCTGCCTTAAGGTCTATTTGATGTAAAATAAATTTGGTAAACAATATCTACATGTAGCTCTAAACATACAGTACATGTAGCTTGTTCATGACATGTATTAATCATCAAATTTTGTTATTTTTAAAAATGTTTGTAGGTAGTGCAGCTGCTAGATGTGGATAAAGACAACAGAATTTCCTGTAAGGATGAGGCCCAAGGCCTCAAATTGGCAACTTTGAAGAAATTAGCGAACATTATTGACAGAGATCCTGCCAACACAGAGGAGTTTGAATATGCCAAGTTTGAACCTGATGAAATAAGGTATGGTATCAATCAGTTAAAAAATAAAGAAATAAAAGTGGGGAAAATAATACTTGCCCCAATTGCTGATGTTGCATTTTGCAGATGAATAATAGTCTATTGGAAAACTGGTCATTTTACACGAACCAAACACCCCTAAAACTAAAATTTGGAATTAATCTTTGACTGACCGTTGGTTCCCATACAACATATATTGTTGAAATATTTACATGTATTGGAAAATGCACAAGAGATCAGCTGCAACCCTATAACTTCCATGTCCTTAAAGGGACCTGGACCTCAGCTACAGGGGAAATAACGCTTGTGGTGTGCCCTTCAATTTGGAGTCTCCAGCTTCTCAGGGGCCTTTGGTGTGGGAATCTTTCAGGGGCCCGTTGCAGAAAGAGTTGCGTTTAAACGCAAGTCAAAAAATCAAACGCAAGTCCCAAATGCGCGCTGTTGATTGGTTGAAAATCAAGTTGCGCATGATTTTTAGAGTTGCGATTGATTGCAACTCTTTCTGCAATGGCCCCTGATCCCTGTCTCTATGCCATGGTGGCACTAGTTTGAAGGCTGCAGTCACGATAGGTTTATGACATGGTATGTTTTTTTATACTTCGCAATTCCAAATGAGAATTAAATGAATCTCACTTCTCATTATTGTGCACAAATGGAAGTTTTCTTTATAAATCTCCTTGTTGATTTGTTATGAACTTCTTTTGTCTGTTCTTCTGTATTATCCATTGTTTAAGAAGCAGAGAGACTTTAATTAATAAACATTTGTTTCATCTTTTAAATTCTGATCATTAAACAATGGCCAAAGATGTTTGTGCAGATTTCATGTATAAATTATGCTTATTTACTGCGTATATTAAAAAATGTCCAATGCTGATGCGCGCTTTTGTCACAGTGCGCCAAATTGACACCTGTTGCCATGGTTCAGTACGCTATTTTATTCATGAGTCCACTGTTTGAAGAGTGGACTCATCAATTCAAAACAGTAGACTCATGAATAAAAAAGCGTGGATAACCATGGCAACAGGCGTCAACTTGGCGCACTGTGACAAAAGCGCGCATCAGCATTGGACATTATTTAATATACACCGTAAATAAGCATACATTAATTTATACAGGAAATCTGCATAAACCATGGACTCAACCGGTGGTTTTAAAAACCACCTTTGTGAATTCGGGCCATTAAGTTTGATCATTTCAATGTACCTCGGTCCAATCTATTTTTTTTCGTTCTTTCTGCTACCAGAGTTTTCATGGCTGATCTGATTGTAAGCCATGAGACGAGAGAACAAACCATCATTACTCGTGAGACCTTTGTGAAAGCCTATCGGACATTTGGGGGATCACTGAAGATCGGCAATGAGGTAATCACTGGATAGATAAGATTAAAGTATTTAAAGTAAACACTGATTTCATGAGAAAGTCTGTAAAAACCAAGTTTGATTGCCACTATATCATCGTAAATGTAGATCTAGTTCTCGTACAATTACGTTAACTAAGAAATCATGGAATCTAAGCTCTTAGCTGAAAAATGATCGCACTGAATATCACCAACACAAAATAGCAAATGTGGGCCAGTATATTATTATTACCAAAAGACTCTATATCATTCTTAAATTTCATCCATGTTTTGCTAGTTTTTGTCTCACCTGCATAGCAGAGTGAGACTATAGGCGCCGCTTTTCCGACGGCGGCGTCAACATCAAATCTTAACCTGAGGTTAAGTTTTTGAAATGACATCATAACTTAGAAAGTATATGGACCTAGTTCATGAAACTTGGCCATAAGGTTAATCAAGTATTACTGAACATCCTATTAGAGTTTCATGTCACATGACCAAGGTCAAAGGTCATTTAGGGTCAATGAACTTAGACCATGTTGGAGGAATCAACATCAAAATCTTAACCTGAGGTTAAGTTTATGAAATGTCATCATAACTTAGAAAATATATGGACCTAGTTCATGAAACTTGGACATAAGGTTAATCAAGTATCACTGAACATCCTGCATGAGTTTTATGTCACATGACCAAGGTCAAAGGTCATTTAGGGTCAATGAACTTTGGCCGAATTGGGGGTATCTGTTGAATTCCCATCATAACTTTGAAAGTTTATGGATCTGATTCATGAAACTTGGACATAATAGTAATCAAGCATCACTGAACATCCTGCGCGCATTTCAGGTCACATGACCAAGGTCAAAGGTCAATGAACTTTGGCCGAATTGGGTGTATCTGTTGAATTACCATCATAACTTTGAAAGTTTATGGATCTGATTCATGAATCTTGGACATAAGAGTAATCAAGTATCACTGAACATCCTGTGCGAGTTTCAGGTCACATGATCAAGGTCAAAGATCATGTAAGGTCAATGAACTTTGGCCATGTTGGGGTTTTTTGTTTAATAACCATCATATCTCTAAGTTTATGGGTCTAGTTCATAAAAAGTGGACATAAGAGTAACCATGTATCACTGAACATCTTGTGCGAGTTAGAGTAGTTTTCAAATTCAGCACTGCTGCTATATTGAACCACTTGATGCAGGTGAGACGGCCAGAGGCATTCCACTTGTTTAGCAATTAGTATTACACGATTTCTTCCAGAATCCTTTGGCATTTATTCTTTTCTTTTTATATACACTCAGTTGGGTGCTCATTGATTTGATTCTATACAAACTCATTTTGAAATTTGTTACCCCAACTGGCATTTATTACACGGTAAAAAAATTGGTAATTTGAATTTTGATTTCACTGAAAAATCCGGCTAATGCTGAATATTAAGCACGTGTGAAACCAAACTAGGACAAGATTAGAATCATGAGCACTAATCACAACCACGATAACAATAGCAATCATGATGATTCAAGATTCACGTGTGAGAAGGCCCTTTGATGACTTTGATATTTACAATGATTATCATTATAATCACAATCATCAATGTTATCACTGTTAAATCTATTTATTAACTCATTTTTCCTTCATTTTCATTTTTTATTGATTGATTGTCTTGCGAGACTGCTAGCTTCCTCAAACCTTTGACGTGCTTTTTGCGCAACTATGCCATCTACAGCAAAGGTCTGTTAAAGTTATCATCCTCGAAAGTGAAAGCTTATCCCCCCGAAAAAATGTTTTCCCATGTCTCCACACAAATCAACTGAACTTTTTTTAGATGCAGATGCCAGGGGGGGGGGGCAGAAGTTGCAGTAGACAAAATCCCTTCATTTTGGACTCATTTCATGGGGGGGGGCATCAAGCTTTTTGTGAAACAAAATTACCTTCACTGCTGGAATTTTTTTGGTTTTTTTTTTTCCTTTCGTTTTTTAGGCTTGTAAAGCTTTTCGTGAGACAAAATTCCTGTCATTTTGGATTTGGACTGATTAGCACAAAATCACCTTCTTAAAAAATCATGAATCCATGGCTGACATTCTTGACAATGGCGCTTTTGAGCCAAATCGCATACTCCGACTATGGATCTGCCCATGCTATTCAGTGATCCTTATCTTCTCTTTCTTTTGATACACAGGTCTTTGATGTACTGACTCCAGAAGATGAGGATTCCATTTCTACCTCACAATTGGAAGAACGGGGAGAAAATATTGCCGCCCTTTTTGAACCCAAGATGAAACGTGATTATGCAGATCCATATGCGGACTGGATGAGTGATGATCCTACTCCTGAAGATAATCTTAATCCCGAAGGTAGTCTTAATCTCAAAGATCATCGTGACATCCATGGTGACAGTCATGGAGAACTCTAGATGCCCTTTACCCCCCCCCTCCCCCACGTCAAAAAAAGAAAGAAATATTCATTGCCTTGAAATGAAATAGTCGTTGCCTTGAGACGTTGCCTATCGTTTGAAAGTTTTCAGTCGATTCAAATTTATCCCAGCTGTGGAAATCTGATCAAACTGTCAACAAGTAGGAATTCTCACTGTGTGTTAAAATCTGTTTATTAATTGGAAATGTGGATTGTTCAAATGGATGATGCATTCATTAGGCATCCCCCAACATGTGGCATTGTCAGGGTGTAGCGGTTTTAACTCATGCCATTTTAATTTGTAAGCAGATGGTCGTGTATTTGAATCCCACTGCGGCCTAGCGTGGTTTTTGCTAGGTATCAATCCACACATTGCTACTCTCCACCCGGGTGTTACCCGGTAGGAACTCTTGTTTGAATGTCCCCCAGGGATTGGGGAGAGTTTATACATTGTGTATGGACGTACCAGGATCCAGTGATAATCCAGTAATAATGCATTATTCCGATGAACTGCCATAATACATTACAGCATCTCAGTTCAGTTGCATGAACATGTTGAAACATCTGTATTTTGCTGAAATCATTGCGGAGCTTACGTCATGTTTATCAACTTGCGATATTTTTAACCAAACATCACTCTTTAATTTGATATCAGTTGTGTGTACAAAATTAATAGACGTAATAGATATGTCATCAAAACAGAACTTTATCTTGTTTTATGTTTCTAATATGAATATATGATTGCTCCAAGGGGGCCAATGGCTTAGAAAAAAGGGTTTTTTAATGATAAATGAGAATTGTGTACTTAGGGATTGGGTTTGGTAATATTATAGATATCATCATGATATTCAAAATATTATATTACCAGTGAAAATGATAGCATTTATTTGAATTGATTTTTTTATAAAGATATTCTGAGAAAGATCACTCTATTAAAAAGCCGAGTTTTACTTCAAAGAATTAATTATCTGTAACATGTATGTTATTCAGGGACTCTGTGTTTCAAACAACTTTTGTCTATGACTTGTTCTTTCTACTTATCTGCAAATACATGTATGATATTCTTTTTTTCGTTTCCATGTGAATGTTAGTTTTGCAAGCAATAAATAGTGTTTTTTTTTAGTTTATAGCTTGGGCACTGCATGATTTCCCATTTTATGGCGTCATATTTTGTGATTCATGGCGTTTTTGCCTAAATTTTTGTCATGGGTAGAAACTATAAGACCTATCTTCTGATCAGATTATTGTTATGATGGATATAAGTTGACATACAGTATGTACATGTAGGCATATTGAATTTGTCATTAAACAGATGTAAAAACTTGTTTATTTTGTTGTATTATATGTTTCTATACAACTTTTATGTATGAAACACATGCCATATGTTATGAATAGATGAAAGCTTCAAGGGGTACTTTTAATGTTTTCCTTTAAGTATGGATGGATTGTTTGGGAATGGTATTAGTTGTATTATGAGTATTGAAATAATTTAAAAATATGAATGTTATTAGTGAAAATGATAATAATGACTTTGAATCATTTTTTATAAGATTTTCTGAGAAAGATCTATACTAGTGCTGATTTACTCAATTATCTACTACATGTACATGTATGTATTTTATTTGGTTAATCTGCATTTCAGACATCTATTGGAAGAGCCGTGGTGAAGTGGTTTTGACTCTTGCCTTGAAAATGGAGGGCCATGTGTTCGAACCCCACTGCGGTCTAGCATCCTTTTGCAAGGCATTAATCCACACTTTGCCACTCTCTACCCAGGTGGTAAATGGATACCCAGTAGGATGCGAAAGCTTTTGTATTATGCCTAGCAATTGAGTCTTGGAACTCTTCTTGGCATGCTCCCCAGGGAGTGGAGAAGGTGAATACATTGTATTCAGGCATGCAAGGAATCGACCAGTGTAATAATATGCTGTAAAGCGCTTTGGGCCATTATGGGAAAAGCGCTATTTAAAAAATAGCTATTATTATTATTATTGTTTATGTTATGATTTGTTCATTTATACTAATCTGCAAAAATGATACTCTTGTTTAAGGGGAATTCCACCCCAACATGAAGTTGATTTTAATAAAAGGAGAAAAATCTACAAATCATTACTGAAAATTTCATCAAAATCGAAAAATGTAATATCAAAAAGTTTTATTGAAACTTTCACTTATTTTTCACAAAACGGTTATTTGCACAACTCAGTGATATGGAAATGAGAGTCAATGGCATCACTCAATCACTATTTTATATTTTTTTCTTGTTTGAAGTATGAAATATTTGTAATTTTCTCCTGATAGTCATGTGAAACAAAGTTTTGTTCCTCCCTGAACATGGGCAATATCCATTGTTTAAATATTTTCTGGTTCGATGAAGAGAGTCCTTCCTGTAAAAATTGAGTATAATATTTACACGACTATAACTATATTATTGTTTATGTTATGGATTATTTTGTATAATAAAACACATTTGATGTTATGTATTATATTATTTTGAATGCAGTTATAAAAGCAAGGCAAGCAAAAAAACACCTAACCCTTACCCTAATCTTAGAGTTTCAGTAGTAAACATTGGGATCTGAAATTACCTCCAGGCTAAGTTACTACTTTCTAAAACAATTCTAGGGCATTTTCTATTGAAGTTTGACATGGTGTATGTCATTGACCAGCCCGTGAAGGTCATTTGAACAAACTTGCCCATGAGGTAACTCCAAATTGGTCCAATGCTAATTAGGTCTATTAATTCCTTGTACTACCGTTTATGTGGCAACCTTTCTCTATCTTCCAGTGAGTGCCTTTACTGTGATACATGTACATAATCATCCCAAAACAGAAACAAGATTATTTTCTTCAAAAGAAGTGAAATCAAGTAATAATGTCTTTCAGATTTGCACTATACATTTATTTTGAAGTAAAAGTGAAGGAAATAGTCCTATTTCATATATATACGATATGTATTTACATAATTGATGTATTGTTTATTTGCATAATATTTGACCTAAAACTGTGTTTATATATTATTTTAATGGTTGGTGAAATCAGTACTAATTTTCTTGTTTCTGCAGAATGTCAGAATGTCATTTTTTTTATATTTAGTTGAAATATATTTTGCTAATATTTATGATCATTGCTTCCTATTCTGTTATTTGTGTTTGTCTACATTTCAAATGATGATGATGATGATGAGATGCCAATTGATCTCCTCTTAATCGCCCTCTCCGGACCTTTCTGACAATTTCCAAGGCTTTAAAGAACCAATGATTACTGATTACTTTACATTAAAACAATGAAATGAAAAATACCATGTTTACCATAAACAATTAGTCTAAGAGGGAAAAGATAAATTCTGGGATCGATATATTGAGAACCAATAGTTTTTAACATCCAGATTGAAATAATAATGGGAAAACAAAAGTTAAAAAATGCACACGGATCAAAACGCTTAAGTGCAAAAGAAAGGGGGGATGTTTACAGAAGAATGAACTAGTTAAAGGGGAATTTCCCACTAAAGAAAAGTTTGTTGTAAAAAAGGCAGAAATATAATTTAATAAAATATTGGTGAAGGAAGGAGAATCCATTAAAGATTAAGTAAGTTATTGGAATTGAAAATTTTGGATTTCTGACGTCATAAATGAGCAGCTGCCCCATAGGCTATGTTATGTAATATAAAATGTATATATTTCATTTTTTTATGGTTCGTGATGACTTATTTTTGTTTTATTTTTAGAAACTGATGTGAAATGATTTGTCTATTGATATACTAAATATACAGTGAAAACAGTCTATTTTCTGAGAAAAGGACATTTCATTGATTTTCTTAAAGATCTTTATATATACGATATGTAGGAAAACTGCTCGCATATGACGTCACACATCAAATGATTAAAATTCTTTGATGGATTTTTCTCAAACCTTCGGCAATATGTATTTTTTGTTGCTATTTTTACAACCTTTTTTTGTCAGGGTGAACTTCCCCTTTAAAGGTTAATTAGATTGACGCCGTGATTAAATGATAATTGACACCATCAGCACTGCTCCCAGGGCTAAGTTCGCAAAAGAATGCAGACTTGTATCTATTTAAAGGGGTACTCCGGGCTGAAAATAATCACATTTAAATAACTTGAGTAACATTCACAGAGCAAAATGGTGAAAATTTCATCAAAATCTAATATACAATAATGAAGTTATTGAATTTAAACGTTTAGCAATATTTTGTGAAAACAGTACGCATGTCATGAATATCCATTAACTGAGCTGATCGATATCAATTTTTTTTTTCATTCATGTGTGAGTGATATGTCTCCCTTATAATGAAATACGTTCAAACAATATCATCTTATACACTAAATCACTTTTCAATCCATTTTTGTTAGTTCTTAGAGGAAAAAAAATGAATAAACCTCATTTCATTTAATAAAATACAAAAGAACAAATGGGGATACGACATCATCAGTTTGCTCACTGAATATTCATGAGACATGCCTGGAACTGTTAAGGGCAATTCCATGGAAAATGTTCACTTTAGAGAAAAAATGAAGTTTCAGATTTCACTCAAGCAGTCAAATTTTCTTAAAAAGTAATCTATAAAGTCTCAATTTCCAATAGAAAAATCACAATATTGATAAAATTTTGTAGTTTTTTCCATCATCAAAAAATAGAATAGTATATTGCAAAATGTAAAAAATGTGGCTATTTTTAAACAATTCATCTTTCCTGTCTCTACTAAAAGCAAACAAGGTCCCAGAGGTCTCTTTTAACTTTTGAATAGTTGATTAATGTTTAAATCAACAGAAAATAATCATTAAATTTTATGCCATTCATCAATTTTACAGAAATCTGTCTTCAGATTTGTGTGATTTCTTTACCATTATCAGTGTCATGTCCGTTACGTTTTTCACTTAAAGTTTTCACAGCTTACAGGAAATTTGTCTAAAGGTACTGCAGATTCAGATTCTATGTTAGAATTAAACCCCCTACCATGTGTAGCAATCATTTTCCCTTACCACTTCTCATTTTCATAAAAATGGCGTAACGGACATGACAATTCGCGTAACGGACATGACGCCTTATATATGGCAAATGGCAGCATTTACAAAAACAAAATATTAGGCTCAGTGTCACAGACTGAGGTTAGTCTCAATTGTTTGAGGATAGCTGAATGTAATATTTCCTAGAATCTGCATGTCATTCAAGCTATTTTTAGAACTTGGTGAATGATGAAAGTTCAGCTCTTGTTCTGGTAGATTTTTCTGAGAATTAACGGTATGCCACATAATACTAGGATAAGATGCAGCAACATACTCAGATCACAATCTGCATCATTCGTGTTTGAACAAATATTTGATTATCTTATAGGTTCTTGCACTGACAGTTTGGAGCATGATAAAACTCCAACTTGTGAATTCATGATCATTGATGATATTACTTCAAAGTATCTGACTTTCACCAACCTCTACATGTACTTCTTCAGTGATGGCATGGGAATTGGGCTCACATTTAAAAGCAAGTTTGTATTCGGATATCTGTGTTTCATGATGTAGCTCTATGAATCCATGAATCTACAGTGGCATTTCTTTGCAGTATCACAAAGCAAAGGGGCCGTGGAAAGAATGTGGCGCGATCAATAAATTATGTCATCATAGTATTTTGGTCAGCCATAATCACGATTTGAATGATGTATCTTCAATTGTACACAAGCAGCGCGGACAATACAACAAAATTAGATACAGCCACATTTGTCAGCAAGCAAGATTGTAAGATTTAGAACATCCAAGATTTGATGAAAGGATGATTATACTCAGGATGATACTGTAGTTATTTTGAATGAAAAAAAAATCTCAGAAGCTATTTACAAACATTCCGATTACCTTTCAACTCGTACATAATCGATAATGAAAGACCGCTTTCCAGGTACTGCTATTAAATTTTAATACCATTTTTTGTAATCTTAAAACTGACATTAATACTAGTACATGTTCTTTATCATACAATACATTCCATAATATGTTCTTCTTGGATTTATACAGGTCTGGTAAATTTTGTTTTCTTGTCACAAAAAATGAGATTTGGTCTTCTCATTGTGTCGTAGTGGTATGATAAACATTGTATTCAATATAGAATTATCACTTAGGCTATAGCTATTAATTTAATGATACCTGCTAATAATATCTACATATTTTTCTTTAGAGTGTTAGTAAAGGTACTTTGCTGTTACATAATTACATTTATTATTCATATTTCTTTCATTTTCAAACTAAGAAGTGCTGATGAAGTTCACTTCATAAGGGTGTCATGTCCGTTAATTACGCTAGTATATTATCAAATATTAGGGCATGAATAAAAAATAATCTTTTCTATCAACTTTTTCTCCTTTAATTAGGTGTGGTGGATGGTAGTAACTGGAAAATACTCATTAACTGTTGTTAATCGGTGTAAAATAAATTTTTCTAAATATTTTTTTGTTTTATAAAAATTGTACAAAAAGACCCCCTCTCAAATTGCAAAATAATAGGAGATATTACAGATTACCAGTTATGATATGTGTCTCTAACCTCTAGCCTTAACATGTAAACAATTAGACTTGTACCATATCTTGTAATAAAATAATTATATTCGCTTACAAAAAGTGGACGAAACTGTCATGTCCGTTACGCTACATTTTGAGCTAGGAATACAGAATGCACTGTAAAACTGTTGTTAAATACCATTTTATGGATAGAGCATGATCTTACGGTTAAATTAACACCAACGTCAGGTGCATGCAATCTAAGAATTCACAGGAATTTTGATAAGCAATAGGAGGTAAAAATGCTTCGTCCATTTCGTGTCATGTCCGTTACGCTCACAAAGAGTGCAATTTCTCCGCAACTGTTCAACGAAACGATTTGAAATTTTATGTGTATGTAACTGATACTTAAATGTGTCTGATAAGCTTAGTAACAATTATCAAAAGACTGCTAATTCTACTGTATAAACCTTTGAATTACAAAAATTTGTCTGAACGTCATGTCCGTTACGCTGGAATTGTTAACCGGAATAATGCAAATCTTTAAAGTGCCATATAGCTTGGTTATTCCTTGTCCGATTTTGATCAAATTTTCAGTGTTTTGTTTGTCTTATTTTACTTTATCTGAGTGTCCAAATTATAATATTTTCAGCCTGAAATACTCCTTTACTATCATAGCTCACATTGGAATTTATTAATGTTAGGTATACGAGACGCAAGTTGATGTAAGCATTATATCTCCATGAATATGTACTACTGTGTAATACTGGGCAGATACAAGAACACTGAGAGAGAATACGTGATCCAAATGGGGATCAATTATTATTAGAGAGCGAATGAAACGAGTTTCCAAAGCATTGCGTTACCAGGCAACCGAGTACAATGAATGCAATGTGTTTAATCATAAAAGCGTATCAAACGAAGTTAATCGAATGCATGAGAATGAAGTGGAGTTGAGCTTGTACATAAAAAAAATTGTAGGCCTAGCTTGTTTAGAGGTCATATATATATAAATGTTCATCATTAATATGTTACATTCATAAAGTCCTTTTTTGTAATGATGCTACTTTTTAAGGAAGTTATGAGATTTTTTTCAATGTAAAAATTGTCCCTTCTATCACGTCTACTAGCTGCGCTGCGTGCCAATTTTAAAGGTCTCAAATCAGCACCTAGGCAAATACATGTATAATAGATATAATATTTGGTTTTTTTAGTCCGATTTGAGCGAGGTGTGGGAGGTGGTGTGGTACTAAACCCAATGTAAGTAAAGGTAAAGCCGACGTCAATGATCACGTCCGTGACAATATCACTGTAGCCCGGCCTATGTACTTGTTTAGGGGGTCAATTCAGGGAATGCTTGTCAATGATGGCCGTTTTGTTTCCAATACTTAAGAAGCATATTTTAATAATAATGAAAATACATGTTTAGGGTGCTTTTCGAAACCCCATTGTCTCGCCTGGTATCCACTCGTCAATGGAAGCGGCCCCCTGTGGCCCCCTTCTTGTAAAATGAATGTTGTTTTGTTCTTCGATCTCTGCTTCAATTCACACTCAATTAATAAAAGTCCTCATAAAAGGCCAAACTATATTCATTGTTGACACTTCTTTTTATGTAATCCCTGCATGCAGGATTATGAGTGCAATTACACATGCAATTATCTCAGGGCAAGCAAAAAAAAATGAGAAGATTATTAAAATTATGAAAAAAAAATATTACAATCATGATAATAAATTGACAAGTAATTATTTCAAAGAAATTATCACAAATGAATAGATGACTGATCAATTTAGTTGATTGGTTTCATTTATTTCCTTCATTTTGGCGCAAGCACTGGTGTATAGGAGGGAGGGGGCTTGGGGGCCATGGACCCCCCCCCATTTCATGACCGAGAAAGAAAAAGAGAAAGGAAAGGAAAAGAAAAAGGAGTGATATATGACACTTCTTTCTAAATGTTGCGTAAAGATCTGTCATAAAATAACATTTTTAAATGAAGTGTCAAAATTTTGGCCTATACCGCTTCGCTCGCTGGCAGCTTTTAAGGATTGTCCAATTCGCCCTGGTCCCCTCAGTTTTTTTCGGGGGGCTCATTACACTACTACATTGTAGGCGAAATGCCTTCATCTAGCTTGAAAGAGAAAAATAAAGGTGCCGACGCGATTGACGTATATAGTCACGAATATTCATATATCTTGAATTTAGTGGTGCTGGACAAACTGTAGTGCGATTAGAGCCTCAAATTTGATAACAAAATAATAAATTAATTGGAGCCCATAGTCATACAGGCCCTAGTCTAATTCCGACCAGGGTGCGGTCATGACGTATGCATGAACAACAATTTGCATCTGCATATTTCATCTTGACTCAGATATATAGCCTGATTCATTCACAAAACTCCCCTTCATCTTATCATGTTGCAATCTCAAAGTAATAGGGGTTTCGTGAATCAATAAATTGGTAGGCCTCAGTGCACATTCATCATTGAGCCCTTCATAGAAAGTCCACTGATGGTAAAAAAGCTTACAGATTTCATACAATGAACAAAAACTACATTATTGCCGCACGCATATGAGATGGGCATTGAAAACGCAGTCGATACATATCGTTTTATGTGAGAAGTCGTTTTAGGCGTTAAATTGGTAATAAACTACCGGCGATGCAGAAACTGAACAATATATCGAACCAACTAGTAGAAAGCAGACAATATGCTGTACCACCAGTCCTAAAGTGATCAATAGTAGATGAACTCATGCTTTCCATCTCTCATCGAGTGGGAAAACATCAGAACCTCATTTGGGAAGGTTAGATTGACGATAATACCATCCGGCCCCTTCCGACTAGTTCTTGAATATTATTATATAGGACTGAAATTGGTAGGGTCCTTTAGGCCTATAGGCTTTCAAGGATTTGGGAAACAAGACGAGGTGAGTTCATGTTTTAAGCAAATTTTAGTCAATACTCTGAAGAATAGCATGTACGACAAGTGAATACATATTGGAGTGTATGCACCCTATCAGTGGAAAAGGGTGCAAATACTTCCCTTTTATCATTATTTGCACCAAGAAATGCTCGTTTGCACCCTAAAAGGTGTAACTTTCGCATGTTAAGGTGCACCCTGACGAAAGGTTTGTTGTAAAGATAGCAAATAATGACGATGATAATATTGTTGAAGGTGTGGGGAAAATTTGTTTAATTCGTTATTAGAATTTGACGTTTTTGATTTGAGACGTCATAAACGATCAGCATATAATTTGGTTAAGGCACCGGCGCACAGTGGGCCGGGGCGAAACAAAAGTGCGCCAAAAGTCATTTTGGGCAATTTCAGATTTTTAATTTTTATCATGCCCAGCTGAAAGACAATACTTTGAAGAATATTTCAGCAAAATATTTCATTCCGGAATTTGCATAAAGGTTGTTAATTAATTTCCTACCTCAAATCGTAAAATGTGACATTTTGCGAAATTTCATGTATATGACAACCTAGTTGAAAAAACAGGCCATTTCTCAGGAGGTTTTTCATGTAGGAATCTGAAATGGCTCCCACATAATCCTGATATATTCGTTTTTCATGTGAAAGGGTTCAAATGAGATAAAAGACACCTTTTAAGAGGTTCATATGATGAATTTTCCTCGAAATAGGCTGAAAAATCCATGTTTTTTGCATTTACAATAGAATCGTTTAGATTTCCGTGGATTTCCGTCTAAATTCTATAAGCATCATTTTTTCCAAAGTCTAAGCTTTAAGTCGATACCAAAATTAGCTGCCCGTTTTTGCCCATTTTTATGTTAGAGCCGATTTTACTTGCCAAAACACCCCAAAAACCTGTTCGAAAATGGTAATTTTTTATACCGCGCAGTCATCGTAGCGCACCGCATGCGGGTACATTGCCGTTCGCTTCTGCACGGCGAGTTCGATCCCCCTTCCATTCCATGAAAATGAATTCCGGGCAAAATGTAGAGAAAATAAAGGTTGCTAAAGCAAATAAGGGCTATACCCATAACTTTTCCAGGGATAAAACTTACTTGTAGAATAATTTCAGCCCAAAATCCTCCTCACAGTGATACATTCATGGTGTTATGCGTTTTACACATGTCAACACAGCTTAATAAAGCACGGTTAATATTTTTAGATTTTGAAGTTTATTTTTTGACAAATGTAATTAATGATAATTTTGATGCAATACAAATATTTTCGGCATCTCATAAACGCTTTTTAGGTATAACCCGAAATTCACTCTGGCCAATTTTGAAGTAGCACATAACATAAAGTTTATAGACTACACAATTTGCTTCGCGTAATTTGTCTTTTCACAGATATTTTAAGTAGCCAATCAAAATATGGTATCAAGGTGACGTCGTATCGGCTTTAAATTATGTTCAGTCGATTCTACGCCCCAAAATACCTATTATAGACATGTTAAAGTAAAAATCTAACACGGAATATAATTTTGGTGCACTTTCAAGTAGCTGGCCCACTGTGCGGCGTTCAAACCCTTTTTCCAAAAGGGTAGATAGCTCTGGGAACCTTGATTTAAGCTACGCCTACCATTGTTCTCTTCATCCATTTCTTTACACAATATTTAAAATAAAAGAGTTGCCAAAGCTGTTGTACATGTATAGCTTCACACACATTTTGTATACTTTCTCCCATACGTGTACTGTATCAAAGCACTAGCTTTGATCCAGCTGAGGCATGGCGGCTTGTCATTGTTCAAAACCCAACTTCACCCGACAAAGGAAATTATAATTGGTATGGTGTCGAAAATCTGTCTATCTGACGGTCAATTGGATCAGGGTCGCCTAGCCACTAACCCGTCTCTGTGGTCTAGTGGTTAGGGCACCGGCGTTCAAAGCTGGGGGCCCGGGTTCGATTCCCGGCAGAGACATTTTTTCGGCATCACCAATTTTTCCAAAAGGGTAGATATATATATATATATATATATATCTGTTAAAGGTGGCAGAACTTGAACATTTTAAATAAGTTCATTATTCTGGTGGGTTTATTATTAATAATAATAATAATTTTCGACATTTATATAGCGCTAAATACAAATATGACATTTGTCTCTAAGCGCTGCATACTATTACCCCGGCCTTAACACGGTTATCCTGATTGGACGCTCGAACATTCAAGGAATTTCTTCCTATCAGGTACCCATTTACTACACCTGGGTGAAGAGTGGCAAATGTAGATAAACGCCTTGCAAAAGGACGCTAGTGCGGCTTCAGTTGGATTTGAAACCCGGACACTGTAGTTCAAAGTCCGGAGACGTATCCACTGAGCCACAACACCCCTGCTTTAATTAACATTTTAGCACCCTGTATCTATTTTCTTTTTAAAATTCTAAAAGCGCCTTTTAAACATGCATGCATGTGTGTATCTATATTCACGATCTCCGCTTTTCTACAAACTTCTAAATGCTATTATTTATATTTAATTAATAACGAACCAACATGCCCCCATAATATCTCGGTGGGAGACCAGAATTATTGAACTTTCAATCTATAAGTATTGGTATGACACACGCAAACTAATTGATTGCAAAGATAAATTAATAGCCTATGTAAAAGGGTGTCTTTATTCTGCCTTATCTGCTCATATTTCAATTTCTCTTATTCTGTTGTTATGCATCACAAAAGTGGTCATTAGACTCTTACGGAACGGGGTTTTAAGGGGGAAACCAAAATGTTCTTCAATAAAAAAAAATGCTTCACCTCTGAGGGCTTTAAACATGAATCTAGTAGAGAATTATTGCAACAAACCGCAGAACGCTTGCAAAATATCGAAAATGTTTTGAAAAAATGCCCTTCATGACCATGAGCAACCAAGAATCAACCAAGAAAATTGGTTAATCAAAACGCGCAGTTTTGTATTGAACTCTGGACAATAAGTACGGCATACTTGCAATTTATTATAAGCTCCGAAACTTATAGGATGAACTGCTGTTACGTTTCGCCGATTTTCGACAAAGACCTCCCAGCTAGCTGTTCATTGTTCATTGGCAACAAATTAGCAAGCAAAATTCTCCAAACTAACAAATCTTACAATAATTTTCTCGACAACCCAAACCCAAACTCCATATTTTTTAATCCCACAAGTTCAAGAGAAATTATAAATATTGTTAACAGTCTGCAGTCCAGAAAGTGCCCGGGATTTGACGGTATTTCCAACTTCCTACTTAAAAAATTATTTTGGCTATCGTCGATCCTTTGGTGCATGTTTTTAATATTTCTTTGAACACAGGAAGGGTACCCAATCTTATGAAAATCGCAAAAGTAGTCCCTCTTTTTAAAAAAAGGAGATAATCAGCTCGTCTCCAACTACCGTCCCATATCATTGCTCACCTCGTTATCAAAAATTCTTGAAAAACTTGTCCATACACGAACCAGTACGTTCTTTAAAATAAACAATATCTTTTCGGACTTTCAGTTTGGGTTTCGCGAAAATCACAGCACCTCGCATGCAATTTTATCTTTCATTAACAAAATCACTACTTCCACTGATAAAGGTTGTCATACTGTCGGTATTTTCTTGGACTTCTCCAAGGCCTTCGACACCATTAACCACGAAATCCTCATTACGGTATTAGGGGGAAGGCCTTGGAGTGGTTCAAGAGCTACCTTACAGATAGGACTCAGTTTGTATCAATAAATAATCACAATTCATCCAACCTTCCAATTACATGCGGGGTACCACAGGGTAGCTTACTAGGCCCTCTTCTTTTTATCACATACATCAATGACATCCACAAAACTTCAAATTTACTTTCATTCATACTCTTTGCCGATGATTCCAACATTTTCTTTTCTCATGATAACATAAACCAACTTATTAGGATCGTTAACTCTGAACTCATGCATGTGACTGAATGGATCAAGGCAAATAAACTCTCACTTAACTTACAAAAGACCAATTACAAGTTATTTAGTAATAGAGTAAATAGTTTGCCTGGCAATCTCATTTTTGAAAACACTGTCCTTGAAAATGTTTCTGAAACAAAATTCTTGGGTGTACTTATTGATAATAAATTGTCATGGAAACCACACATCGATAATATATGCAAAACAATTTCAAGAAATATTGGAATTATCAACAAGCTCAAATTTTTTCTTCCATCTCGTACACTACTTACATTATATCACACCTTTATATTACCATACATTAATTACGGTATTTTGACCTGGGGTTGTGCAATTCAAACACAATTACATAGGATACTTTTGTTACAGAAAAAAGCACTTAGGATAATATTTCATACACATTTCAGATGTCACACAGATAAATTATTTTTTGAAAACAAAATCCTTAAAGTTAATGATATATATCTGTTCCAACTCGGCCAATTTATGTACAAACTAAATAAAGATGATCTCCCCGCAATTTTTTCAATTATGTTCTGCAAAAACTCCTCTGTACACGATTATCCTACAAGACAACGAAACTCTTATCACCTACCTCCAACCCGAACTTTACTTGCAAAAAATTCTTTTGTTTTTTCTGGTCCTGTATATTGGAATTCCTTGCCCAACGCCTTTAAGGAATCCCCAAGCATCACAATTTTTAAACATAACCTTAAAAAGATGCTTATTTGCCAATACTTTACACAAACAAGTCAATCTACCACATAACCAAAACCATATACAATTTTTTTTTCCTCCCATCATACAACTTGCCTGCTACCTGTTTCCGCACCTGCCATGCTCTTCTTTGCACCTCCAATTGTACCTGCACCCCCTCTCTCCCTATATTTGCCTCTGTTCTTCCCTCATAATCACAATTATTGTAACCATGTTGTTATTTTTTATTATTTTTATTGTTATTACTATTATTATTTATTCTAATTTGGTTCACTCTTTCGTTGTTACCTTCGATATTTTGTATAGCCTCCTTTTAAACTGTCTTCCGTCTCTCCTTTATACTATAGTTTTGTAATATACGTATTGAAACTAAGTTACGGGGGCTTGCCTCCCATACAAGCTTCGCTTTTCTTGGCAAGCCCCTCCGTTCTGTTTTATATAGTTATTATAGTCAAAGTTACTTTAGTTTGCATTAATTCTCATTGTTTATACCTTATTTCGATTGATGTACTTTGAATTTGACTATGTATTGTTTGATTTTGTTGTGCTTTGTGAACGGAAAATGAATAAAATCTAAATCTAAATCTAAATTGTTATTGGTATTTTGAATGCATTTTCTATGTTTTTGAAAGCGTTCTGCGTTGCAATGCTCCCTATTATATCTGGAGCTTTGTGCTATTGATTTTATCTGTATAATGGGCTTTTGTCATTCATGGAAATGGCTTTCGAGGGGGAAAACCCAAACGTTCGCAAAACAATAGAGAGAGAGGGGAGAGTAGGAGAAAAAGAGAGTGTGTGTGTTTGTGAGAGAGAGCTAGGGAGATAAGCACGTAAGTTCATTAGATCGTGAGAAAAAAAGGGGGAATATATTTAGTGTTTAGACGAGAGTTGTTTTTCAAATAATAAATTGTATCATTTCGCAAAACCGTTACCCAACCTCTCTCCTTAGACACTGTTAGACACATTCTCCCCTTCCTGGGAATTGTTCATGTTTATTCAAGAATATTTCAATTCCAAACCAGGTGGAATCCTATAAGAGGATGGCTTTTCCTTCTCGCCTACCCCTGAAGGACATCCCATTCAGATACCTCTTAAAATTTTTCGTGAGTGTTCAGTCCTTGGCCATTATCCTGGATAACTCTGAGAGCGATGGCCGAACGTTCCTTGCTGCACTTGGCTTCACGGAAAATCAGATTAGCTACCTCTACGACAGGTACAGAAGGCCAGTCTTTGAAGGGTTGATAATGAAGCGTCCTGGAAAGGAGACTGTTGGGGTTATCTACCGGTAAGAAGACACCCCCCCCCCTTCTCCAGCTAGGGTGGGGGGGGGGGGAAGGGGGATAAATGAATAAAATTTCGATATTTTTGTTTATTGGAAGAAATAGCTGTTGAAAAATGGTCAACCTCGATTGGTTGTCATTGAAACTAAGATAAGATGAAGAAGAAGGAGGAACATGAGAAGAAGATTAGAAGAAGAAGAAGAAAAAGTAGAAGAGAAAGAAAAAGAAGAAAACAAATTAAGAAGAAAAAAGAATAAGAAAACGAAGAAGAAAAGGAAGAAGAACATACAGAAAAAGAATAAGAAATATAAGAAGAAAAAGAAGAGAAAAAAAGAAGAAGAAAAAGAAGCAGAAAAAGTAGAAGAAAGAGAAAAAGAAGAAAAAGATGAAGAATAAGATGAAGAAAATAAAAGAAAATTAAGAAGAAGAAAAGGAAGAAGAAGAGAAGAAGAAAAGGCAACTGAAGGCCATCTTTACCCTGCCCAGAAGGCTAAGAAATGGATTAAACAAAAACAACCCAATGATATGAATAATCTCACCCGGAATTCGATAAAAAAGCAATTTGGTATTATATTTGATTTCACTTTTATCTCTGACATTGCTTGTTAAATGGATGAATAGATATAAGATATTGAAAATTTGATTTCACTGTTAACTTGGAATTTATTTGTATATTATTGTTTAATTGTTGTACTGTAAATATTATATAGCACTCACCCAGAAAATAGTATTTTATTCAATATCATAATAATATGACATTGTTCTGGGGGGCGTTTCATCAATATTTTCGTTCGACAAGTTGTCAGATCTGACAACTTTCCTGGATTCTGATTGGTTGAGAAGCACTGTTACTATAGTAACTGTCGGATAAAACAGGACTTGTCGGATAAAACGTCCGACAAGTACTTTCATGAAACGCTCCCTGGACCACCAAAAATGAGTACAGACAAAGTGAATCATTACAAGGAATGGGCAAGGCTTCAATTAATCAACATCAACCCACTGGAAAATTCATACCCACATCAACGCCTACCCATTTCCCATCATGATAAATACTTTACCCTAAAAAATATACTGAATTTCAGAAAATTAACTTATTGGTTTTCAGGGCTCTGGTGTCGAGTAATCAGGTAGTAGCCTTACGGAATTTCTACACATGTCTATGTGAAAGTGAGTACGTTTTACTAGTCATTGTCATAAAATTAATCTTTTTACTCCTGAATTCTGTAATTGATTCTGCAGCTACAAAAACTTTTAAACTATTATTGTTTTAATATTTATGACTATGCCCTCATATATATATTTTACCAAGCTCATTTCAAAATGAAATAAGGATAGTGTAATTTTGGGGTTGGATATAAATATTTGTAATAATTCTACAAAAAAAGTTACAGTTTTTCACTACATGTACAGTGCGTCCCAGAATAAACGAAACCGACATTTAGCAATCATTTATCATAACTTTATCATAAATAGAATAGACAAATGACCTACCAATTTAAAGCTTAGAATCTCTTCTTTCATCTGATATTACTTAGGTTATTTCTTATTCACGCATGAGTGAGCAAAAACAATTTGAAGAAAGGATACCAAAAACTCATTTGGCGGGGGGTATCTGGGTTTGTAAAAGAAAACCACATTTCTGAAAAGTTTAATATCTGCTCTTTAATTTGGTACCTAAATTACAGAAAATGGTCAAGAAATAAAAAAGTTCTGGTCATTTGAAATAAGGCTTGTATTTCCATAATTTCATGAGATAAACGTGTTTTCACCGGTTTCCCACAGAAGCTTTCGCATGGTGAACAAAAGATTTAATGCATGGCTGATCGTCAACAAAACAGAGTGTCGAGTGAGTTTGAAAGCCAGCCTGGAGAACCTCTTCATTTTATGAAATTATTGAAATTCAAGCTTTATTTTAAATGACCAGAATTTTGTTATTTCTTGACCATTTTCTGTAATTTAGGTATCAAATTAAAGAAGAGATATTGAACTTTTCAAAAATGTGGTTTTCTTTTTGAAACCCAGATACCCCCCGCTAAATGAGTTTTTTATATCCTTTCTTCAAATTGTATTTGCTCACTCATGCGTGAATGAGAAATAATTTAAGTAATATCAGATGAAAGAGGAGATTCTAAGCTTTAAATTGGTAGGTCATTTGTCTATTTTATTTATGATTAAGTAATGATAAATGATAGCTAAATCTCGGTTTCGTTTTTTCTGGGACGCGCTGTATAGGCCGACATAATGGAATTTTGTAAAACGATTTAATATCCTTTTGACTAACACTTTTACAGTAAAGACTTTCATAATGAAATGATATATTCAGATTTTTAAACCACGCACTCATAAACGACAAAATACATGGAAAACCTCTTGTATCATGATTTATTATGTTTTAATTCCAGATTTGAATGACCGTCGACCAGATCAGGAATGGGAGACTATATTGAATTCAACCCATTATCAGCTCTCCGCTGCAGTAAAATGGCCACAAATCTTCATGAGAACATGTAATTTTATTACAAGTATTGTTTTGTTAAAAACTGTCCACGTTTTATTTTTCTACACAGTGGCGTAACTACGGATGGGGCATGGGGGGGCACGTGCCCCCCCAATCGGCTGGCCAAAAAAAAAACGGGGAAAAGGAGAAAAAGAGGGGGAAAAAAGGAAGAAAAACGTATTGGGGGGAGAAGAAATTGTTGTTTATCATAGTGTTATATTATATAATGTTATATAACATAAGAAGCATTTTTTCACAACTTTATGAAACATTATTTGCTGAATTGTGTCTTTATTGTTCCTGTTTTAACTAGTGATATATTCTTCTTTTTCATGACTACTGAAAGTTATTGCCCTATTTTAAGGTTTTAATATAAAACATTTCCTGTCCGTGCTAACGTTCGCATTAGTGGATTGGTGAGATGTCTGCTCTTCATGAACTCCTAAAATCAGTCCTTATAAAATGTCAATTTTTCTGATCTGAATATCAAAAAATTTTAGCTCGCGCTTCGCGCTCACATCATTTGGTTAGTGAAATAGGTGGGGTCCCCGGAGGGGCCACTTACATTGACGAGTGGATACCATGCGCGACCAAAAAAACACGTAAAAAGGATGTCTTTTTCACGATAGGGCACGTTACGTACGTAACGTGATAAGGGTGTCAAAAACACAAAAATAATGAAAAAAGGGTATCTATTTCGCTAGGAAAATTACGTGTTTAGGGTCTAATTTGCGGGGATGATAAAACAAAATTAAAATGTTTTATAAAGGATCATTTTTGCCCCAACACTTCGTGTTTAGAGTCCGATTTGCGCGAAGTGTAGAAGTGGGGTCGTACTAAACCAAATAAGGTAAAGCCGACGACCGAAGGAACCGTAACAATAAAACATTCCTGTACTTGTTTAGGGATTCATTTCAGGGAATATTTGCCAAGAGTATCGTTTTGTTTCCAATACTTGTTAAGGGTAGGGTTTCACACGCCAATACTTGTTAAGGGGTTCATTTTCAGAATATGGATATTACGTGTTTAGGGTGCTTTTCGAGACCCCTTGGTCGCGCATGGTATCCACTCGTGAATGGAAGTGGCCCCCCCGGGGTGGGGTCTTAGTGAATACCTACAAACAAGCCTTGGAATGCCCCTCTTCATGTCTGAATTTCCTAGATTTTCAGCTCGCGCTTCGCGCTCGCAATATTTCATTAGTGAGATGCGTATGATAATCATGATTACAATGACTTCAAAAAGGTGTTTAGATGTAGTTCTAACAAAATCAGCAAGCGCTTGCCGGGCACTCGCATTACATGACTATGGTCATGATGGTGAGATATGTATACTCTGACTTAATGGATTCGTAACTATAGTCCTTAAAATATCCATGTTTGGGGTCAATATATACTAAAATTTCAGCTCGCGCTTCGCGCTCGCATCATTTGGTTAGTAAAATACGTAGGGTCTTAGAGAATTCCTACAAACAACCCTTAGAATGCCCTCTTCAGGTATATATTTCCTAAATTTTCAGCTCGCGCTTTTGCGCTTGCAGTATTTGATTAGTAAGATGCGTATGATAATCATGAATATGACTACAAAGGTGCTTCATGACTGTGTTAAGATGTAATACTAACAAAATCAGCAAAGGATGGCAATAGCATTAGATGACTATGGCGAGATATTTATGCTCTTAATGGATTCTAAAATATAATCCTTATAATTTCCTTGTTTAGGGTCAGTATATACAAAAAATTTAGCTCGCGCTTCGCGCTCGCATTATTTGTTTAGCGAGACAGTTAAGTATCATGATTACAAAACAATTTGCTTATAATGTCAATTTTTAGCCCTCAATATAAAAAAAATTCAGCTCGCGCTTCGCGCTCGCATTATTTAATCAGTGATATACATATCCGTTTGATGGCACTGCATGTCCTTAAAATATCTCTATTAGGTCAGTGTACCTGACAACTGAGCGCGCTTCGCGCGCTCCCTAAGTGACCCGAAATTTTTGCTGGTGCCCCCCCAATGCCGTGACCCACGGTACGCCACTGTTTATACATGTATACTTAAGTCAACGAATGTCGTACCTTTCCATAGGGCAATATAGATTTAGAGATAGTTTAGTGGGCACTGTTTTTTTTTTCAAGGTTGGTCGGGCAATTACCATTGTTTCCCCAATGTTTATTAATGTTGCCATTTCATTACCGTTTCTGTTAAGCCCTTTATTATTTTGCACTGTATCTGTTGGGGTAGGCACTGGCTTTTAGAAGTTTTAGTCGATTAACACATATCCCACCCTCACTGCTCCCCATTCATGGCCATTACACATAAAATACAACACTTGGAAAATTCGAAAAAAAACTCTAAAGCAAGGGAGGGAAGCGACCGAGTTTTTCATGGGGGGCACATTCTTAAAGTGTAATAAAAAGATTTTCATTCATGCAAACATTTTGTCAAATTTTGTGGAAATTTTTTAAGCAAAAACAAACTGTATTTTTTCCACAATAATTTTTTTTTTTTTTTTTTTTTTTTGGGGGGGGGGAACTGCCTCCGACCCTCGCTGCGTAAAGCCATACCAACTCTTTGTGTATTATTTTCAAAGTGTTCCTCTTTTTGTCTCTTGCATTAACTAGATATCTATCCTATCCTGGATCGTGTGCAGGATATCTTATCTTGGATCTTTCCATTCAGCTTGTCCTACGCCTCCGACATGTACCGAAAAGTCAGTAACTTGATGAACTTTTTGTACATGATGGTGTGGTGTGTGACCGTCGGACAGAACGTCATCAGCATCTACACAGAGGGGCGTCCCCACAACTTGGTAACCATCTTCATCTCCATATCTCTTTGGATCAAACTTTACCTCACCAAGGAACCTCTGAATCAGCTCAAAGACATTTTGACCAGAGGAAGCGACGAGGCGAGACGGCGGAGTGCTGATTTCCTCTACAAGGAGGTCCGGATCGCCCTTCTCTTCGTGTTTTTCTTCAAACTCATTCTCCTCTCGCTTGGTGGCGTCCTTTTCTATACCTTCCCCCAGATTATCATTGATGATTTCCAAAGCAAGATGACTCAGTTTGTCTTGTTTCTTTTCGTCTTTGAATTGTGTCATAATGCATTCTATTTGATTGCATTCTACAAGGATCCGAACATTTTCCGGATCATTGAGGAGCTCTTCCCACAATAAGCATGCATGCATGGCCCTTGGAAGCGGTGCTGGGGATGCTGAAGCATATTATGCACCCCAAGACTTTCTGGGGGGGGGGGGTAGGTCTGAAAAATGAAGAAATGTAACAAAAAAAAAATGACCTACATTTTGTAGTGAAAGGAAATCTTTTTTTTTTTGCTTGTCAAATTTCTCTGGACATAAATGACCTTCATTTTTTTCAGTTATACCCTCATGAAATCCTTATTTATTTGCTTGTCAAATTTACATCAGCATCCCCACGAAAAAAAATCATTCCCAGGGCCCTGACAATGGGAATTTGCGATATTTGTCCCCAAATGAGACCAATGTCTATATGCAATAAAGATCGGCTTGATTTTTATGATATAGCAATTTATCACTACTGTGCCTTACTTCCAGCTTGTGGAACATTACCTGCCACTCCAAAACAAACATTCCCAAAGTGATTTTTTTTTGGAAGGGGATGTTTTTGTAAAAAAAAAAACCCTCAGCTTTATAACGATTTTTTGATCAAGAACAACCGACACAGAATTCAGTGAGAACTTCAAAAAGGCATAACATGAAGGTATGAAGAATACAGAGGTTATGCCCTCAATGATATCGGTTAATTGCTGCCTCGTCAACGGGTTATGTCCAACTAATGAAATAATTCGGACATTTATTTTGCCTTTTTTACTCTGTGTGTATGCCGTTTGTAAGGGCGTGTGTATTCATGGAAAATGTATTGTTATAACTATGACGCAATTAGGCTACTTTTATGCATCTTATGCGAAAAAGAGAACATTCATATTATTTGATATAAAAAAATATATGAAATGAAATATACATTTAATTATGAAATATACTATTTCATACTCTGTGTGACTGTGTGTTATGAGTATACACGTGTAGTTTTTATCACCTTGATAAAAAGGCTTTGGCCAGAAGGTCCCACAAAAATTTCCTGTGGTTTAACTGTGGTATTGTAATATGGCCTATATTCAGTCAATAACTCGACAAAAAATGGCTTCCGAAAATGTGTGTTCTATGTATCAAATATAGCACAATTTTATTAATAATTCATACTTATTTTCTTTTATTATAACTATGAGGGAAACATGTAATTTTTTATTATGAATTTTTCTTTAAGAAAAAAAAGAAAGGAAAAAAAGTGTACTCGTAATGTATAAAGAATCAACACTAAAGATGCACTTAACAGTGCTACCATTATGATATGCGTTCTATTATCATTGATGTTCAATTCTAATATTACAGCAATTTATTCCCTCCAGGAATTCATGAGCAAGAAATTTGATGTAGTTGTAGATAAAGCACGAAATCAACTACAAGTCATTCAATTACATCTTTACAATTTCGTAAAAATTATTATCAAGTTCAGGTCATGTTTCTTGCAACATTTACTCAGGGGGCGTTTCATGAAATGACTTGTCGGACGTTTTATCTGACAAGTTCCATTTTATCCGACAGTTACCATAGGAGTGCCTCTCATATAGGTGGGTAGTATATCTGGGGAGCGTTTCATCAATATTTTCATCGGACATCTTTCCACGATTCTGAGTGGCTCTCAGCCAATCAGAATCGTGGAAAGATGTCCGATGAAAATATTGATGAAACGCTCCCAGATATACTACCCACCGAGTCATCATCTCTTATTGTATTCCATGGACCCTGTTTAAAAAAACACGTCAATCCAGTTATTCAATCGCAAGTTTACAATTTTGTAAAACTTGTACTCAATTGCAAATCATGTTTCTAGCAACATTATAACTCAGGTATACTCTGATTGTATTCCATGGACCCTGTTTCATGAAACGTGCTATCAATCCCAAGGAGGTCCACAGCTACTATTTTATACGCAACTGAAATCATTTGATTTAATACACATTTGGGATGATTTTTATTTTGGCATTCGGATTTTAATTTTAATTTATTTACAAAGTTCATTGACATGAACATTTTTTAAAAGATATATACAATGATAAAATAAAGAGAATTGTAACAGTATATCGTATACAGTAGTAATATACCTCAATAAATTTGTATTGCGTAATACAAATTTATAACTTTCCAATTGCTAGTAATTGAAGGAAATATGTATATACTAGTATACATCTATTATATAAAGAGAAATGAAGTATTGAATGATGAAAGCACAACATAATGCAATATAATGAAACAATATATGTTTATCTACTTATCGCACACAGATAAGAAATTTACTTTAAATATATAGTTTATGATAGAGTATCTGTGGTACACATTCGATTCAAATCGCCTGAAGAAAGAATGAAAAAAAAAGACTTTTGATGTTAGAACTCTCTATAATGGCTTTGATGAACTTAAAAAAATTATAGAATATCTTGTATAAATTTGCCTTCCTCGCTAGGATATTTAAACTGCTCCATTTCAGCTATGTACAACATTTTTTTTATTGATTGAGCATAAATAAAAATTGAGAAAAACAACAACAAATATTGAGAACCCTTCGTGTCAAAATGTTAAAAAAAACTTAAATCACTATCAACCAATATCATGGTACATTATTCTTAGTGACTGTCCAATTTTATAGATCCTTAAAGTGACAATCAGAATTGCTCAATATATACATGGTGCCTTCAGTACTTTTACCGTGTATAATCTAAATCATTCCTTATTGTAAATAATCCATCGAATGTTTCTTTGTTTAATATAAAACTGTATATATCAGACCTTACATGATTATATTTTACACAATGCCCATCTTTTATATTGTTGTTTTTTTTGGTCCTATGTAAAATCCAAGACCACTGTCCGGGAGTCAGTTGCCAACATTGTCAAACCTGATGGGAGTACCACTACTTCAAACAAGGAAAAGGCTGAAGTTTTGCAGGATGTTTTCACATCAGTTTTTACTCAGGAGAATATGAATGACATGCCAGCTCCCCCTGTGGGTGTTTTTATTGCTCCGTTTGATGACATAGAGATATCTTCCAATGATGTATTCAATCTTCTGTGTAAACTGCAACCAAGTAAAGCTCCTGGGCCTGACCAAATCCACCCACGTGTACTCAAGGAATTTTTAGCTGATGTACTTTGCTTTCCTATTTCCATTCTGTTTCAGAAAAGTGTAGGGAGTTTTGCCTGAAGATTGGAAGAGTGCTAATGTGACCCCTGTATTCAAAAAGGGTAGCAAATCAGAAGGTAGGAACTACAGGCCTGTAAGTCTGACATGTGTTATTTGTAAGTTACTTGAAAGCTTGATAAGGACACAACTTATTCGTCATCTCCAGGAGAATGAGCTGCTCTCTGTTCATCAGCATGGTTTTATTGCTGGACGTTCTTGTACTACACAGTTTTTAGAAGTTTTGGATGAGTGGACCCGCATTTTGGATGATGGCGGTAGTATAGATGTAGTGTTCATGGATTTTATGAAAGCCTTTGACACTGTCCCCCATCACCGACTTCTTAGTAAACTACAAGCTCTTGGAGTCAAAGGGAAAATGCATGCATGGATTAGTGATTTCCTGCTTGGTAGACGTCAAAGGGTCGTTGTCAGTGGTCAACATTCCCACTGGTCAGAAGTTTGCAGTGGAATACCCCAGGGCAGTGTTCTCGGCCCCATTTTGTTTTTAATGTATGTTAATGATCTCCCAGATATAGTGCAGACTTCAGCCAAACTGTTTGCTGACGATACTAAGTTGTATGTTCGTTCTGATGTTCCAGGGGCCACCGGTAAATTGCAGGATGATTTGACTGAGCTTGAGGCCTGGGCTGAGAAGTGGCAGCTACGTTTTCACCCAGATAAATGTACTGTGTTGAAGATTGGAAGAAGTAGTTCTGACTCTGAGTATCATATGACCAAAGGTTCACAATCGGTTGTTCTACGTGAATGTGAGAGTGAGAGAGATTTAGGAGTTCAGGTAGACTCACGTCTTTCTTTCAAGGAGCACATTTCTAAAGTGGTGTCAAAGTCTAATAGACTGCTTGGTATTATTAGAAGAACTTTTGTACATTTGGATAAGACCTCTATTAAGCTTTTGTTTAAGGGTATTATTCGCCCTATCTTAGAGTATGGCCAGGCTGCGTGGTCACCGTATAAGCTGGGTGAGCAGAGGCGGTTAGAAAGTGTCCAACGTAGAGCTACTAAATTGATCCCAGGTATTAAGCACCTATCATACTCTGAACGTCTTCGCCTCCTGAAATTGCCATCACTCAGTCATCGACGTAAAAGAGGTGACATGATTGATGTGTACAAATATCTGCATGGTTACTATGATTCAAGTTTTCTATCTGAGACAAGGTGGTAAAACGCGAGGTCATTCCTTAAAGCTAGAGAAAAGATATTCGCGTCTTGATATGCGTAAGTTTTTCTTTGCTAACCGAGTGATAGATGTGTGGAACAGTCTCCCAGAAGATGTAGTTACTGCTTGTTCAGTGATTGCTTTTAAGAATAGACTGGATAAGCATTGGGAGAAGATTGCCTATGACTTTGAGTAATTTTCGTTTCTTGTGTGTTTCCATGGGATTTTTCACTGTCTACGATACCCCTGCCACCCCTCCATGCCAACATAAGTAGCGCATCTAATTTTGTCTGAAGGAGAGCAACAATAGACATTTCTACTTTGATCGATGAACAGGCTTCGTCCTACAACATCGTTGGAGTAAACTAAACTAAACTAAACTAAATCGCAAGGAATGTATATTATGGGCATCCCATGACAATAATCAACTATGACTATGCATCTCTGAAAGTTTAAGAGAATTCCTTACTGACGAAGAAGTATCATTTTCCTTTTAAGTTCCTTTCCAGCAAATCTTGTGTCAACTTTTCATTTTAATACTCGGGGTGTTGTGACGCCTGTGGCTTCGATGGTTATTCAGGAGATTAATCATTCATTATTTTATTTAATTAGAACTATTTTCATTTTTACTATTTACCCCCCCCCCACCCTAAATGTATAGATTTACGACTCATCCAGTTGTGTAATACCCCCCTCCCTCACCAAAAAATATGCGGCAAACCTGCGTATGTTGAAAATCTAATTTTGTGATAGATTTTGACATATTAGAAATAACATATTTCACTGTTTTACTTTGATTTCTTTTCTTTCGTCATTTTGTTTGGTTGTGAAACTTTTTTGTTGTATAACAGGGCACTGATCCTGTAAACCTTTACATTGTAAAATTTACACATAAGTAAAATGTATGTAAAAGGTAAATCATTTTTTATCCTAATGGATATATGTGTTAATATTGGGTTAAATAATGGAATATTGTATCAAAATATATCGCGTGAGATTGACCCACATTGACTATCAACAACAATCAGACGCTGCAATTTTTATTCGGAAAATATGTATACTTTCACAAGGAAATATGATTATATTATTCGGAGTGACATGGTAAATGGGAATGTGAATAAAATGTGAAATCATGGACTTAAGACAAGTTTATTTTCATTGCTTTTACTATTTTCAAAGTGGTTTTGTGAGTAAAATAAGTTCCATGATACTGCATTCGATAAAAGCACGTCGTAAGGAGAAAATCACATATGAGTGATATATTGGTGATCGGGCTATCAAAAGTTTTCCCAAATAGAATGCAGTATACTTATACAAAATTATTCTTTCTATTCTTTTAATTTATTGGTTCTGTATTCATCAATGTTAACATAATTCTTTCTGTTTACAAACAAGGCAAAAGCGATTTTGTGTCTCGCCCACGTATGAAAATAACAAGAAATATCGTGATTCACGAGGGCATGCAACAGAATTGTATCGAAACTTCATTGTAATATGACTGGGATGGAATAACACTTGCCTTAAGAGCCTTGCACGTAAATTTTAATGTTGACCTGAAAATGACCTTTGACCTTATCATGTGACCTCCGACTGCAGCATAACATGCAGGTCCCCCAAGTCAATCTACCATCCAAGTTTGGTTGAAAAGCACCTTACGGTTGCGGAGTTAGGTAAGGTTGACCTGAAAATGACCTTTGACCTTATCATGTGACCTCTGACTACAGCATACATGTACATTAACATGCAGGTCCCCCAAGTCCATCTACCATCCAAGTTTGGTTGAAAAGCACCTTACAGTTGCGGAGTTAGGTAAGGTTGACCTGAAAATGACCTTTGACCTTATCATGTGACCTCCGACTGCAGCATAACATGCAGGTCCCCCAAGTCCATCTACCATCCAAGTTTGGTTGAAAAGCACCTTATGGTTGCGGAGTTAGGTAAGGTTGACCTGAAAATGACCTTTGACCTTATTGTGTGACCTCCGACTGCAGCATAACATGCAGGTCCCCCAAGTCCATCCACCATCCAAGTTTGGTTGAAAAGTGACTTACGGTTGCAGAGTTAGGTGTCATAAGAGAGTCTTGCATGTAAACTTTAACGTTGACCTGAAAATGACCTTTGACCTTACCATGTGACCTCCGACTGCAGCCTAACATGCAGGTCCCCCAAGTCCATCTACCATCCAAGTTTGGTTGAAAAGCGACTTACGGTTGTGGAGTTATCTGTCATTAGATTTGTGACGGACGACATTTGGATCCGCAAGTCTCGCCTTCACCTCTGGTAAAGGCCCCAAATATTAATATTTTATTGCTATTTCCTCCATTACTATCCAATGGAAGCGCCGTGGTGTAGCGGTTCTGACTCTCGCCTTGTTATCAGAGGGTCGTGTGTTCGAATCCCACCATGGCCTAGCGCCCTTTGGCAAGGCGTCAATCCACACTTTGCCACTCTTTAATACCCAGGTGCTAACTGGGTTCCGGTAGGAAATAACCGTCATTGTGGTTGGTTTAGCAAGTGTGCGCCTAACAGGCTGATTGGAATGCTGTGAATCCAGTGACCGGGTAATAATTGTGAATCGCTTTGAACAGTCGTAGATTGATAAAGCGCTATATAAATGCCAATTATTATTACTATGCACACTTACCATTATGAAACAAGATAAAAAGTAACTTTCTGACAAAGAAAAGGCAATACAATATTCACAATACTACGTACTCATTTTCAATTTCCAGTTTATTATAATCTCAAAATGCCAGTCAAATGACTGAGTATATAAATTACGTCCAATACACGCTGTTAATACTGTTAATACGCCTGTACCTGTAGTTGCAGCATATGATTTCATGATAAATTGTTTAAAATAAAAAGATGACTGTCACCATATCATGATAGATCTAGAGCTGGGGGCCCTTTCATAAAGCTGTTCATAAGTTAAGAGTGACTTTAAGAACGACTGGTTAACCTTTCTTGCATGCTAAATCATCACCAATGAATATTCCATTTACCACAAGAAAGGCTCACCATTCATTCTTAAAGTCCTTCTTAACTTAGTTACGAACAGCTTTAAGAAACACCAACCAGGTTTATTTACATGAACCTAACCTAGTGAAATCATGAAATCTAAGCAAAAAAAAGGAAATGATCACCAGACACAAAATAATCACCAGCACAGATATGCACATGTGGGACAGTGTAGTAATCATGATTGGAAAATACAGAAACGCCATGCTTATTTTGTCCATTTCTCAAAAATTACACATTTTCAACCAGAATCAGCTGTAACATATAATAATACTGAATACAAGGGAGGCAATTTTATTTGATTCTTTTCAAACACAACCATCATTGTGACAAACACTTTGTTTAAAATGAAAAATATGTCCTAGAGGGGCCATGGAATAAAAGTGAGTACTGAGCATGCAAAAATCAAAATCAGATGGTCCTTTATACGTTTTTGTACATTTTTTTTAAGTGAAAGGGGCACTTAGTACCCGTGGTTCCATGGCCCCTGAAATGTATGAAATGAAAATAAGGATATGTACATAAATACCATCATGACATATAAAATATAATATATATGCTTTTTGAAAGCCCCTATTTACTGGAATACAATCATCAATAAATTTGCTAGGAGTTTAAATACACACTCGGAGGGTGAGTGACAAAAAATGACACACACAAAAGTGATTGAAAACACATACTTCAACATTTATAGATGCACGCAGGGGTCTGTTTCATAAAGGACTTACAACTGTTGTAACTTTGCCATTATGGCAACTACCTTGGTAACCTTGATTCTGATTGGCTACTGAGCCCTGTTACCATTAGTTGCCATAATGGCAAAGTTACAACAGTTGCAAATTCTTTATGAAATGGGCCCCTGATGTACTTAAATGCATTATAGTGGCAAGAGTAAGATTGTGGGATGGGATGCACTCTCCTGTTTATTAATCAATAGTATTTCATACTTGCTAGAGCAGAACAAATATATGGCAGCATAAGCATTGGTGATTTTTTTTACCTGATTGCCAAGAAAGCATGAATGCTTGTAAGCAAGCAACTAATGCCTTACCAAAGGGCACTAGCGCACCAAGTGGGAATCGAATCCGGGTCACCGGAATACGAATCCCCCGCTCTACCGACTGAGCTATCGCGCCTCCACATTGACTCTGAAATTGTTTTATCATTATGTTACATTAACATTTTACATGTTCTCTCCCGCTGCATGGCTCAACATTCCTGTATTCTATACTTGGTAGAACAGTATTACAATAAAGTAGCATAAACATTGACTATGGAATTGTTTTATTATGATATTTGGGACATTAGCATTCTCTAAGTAGATCTCTCCCACTACATGACAACAACATTCATGTGAGTATGTTATACTGGGTACAGCAGTATAAAATAGAGCAGCACATTCACTATAGAATCGTTATTATGATATTTGGTACATTAGCATTCTCTTATAGAAGATCTCTCCCATTACATGGCATCAACATTCCCAATTGTATGTTATACTTGGCAGAGCAGTATAACAATAGAGCAGCACATTCATGATATTTGGTACATTAGCATTCTCTAGGTAGGTCTTTCCCACATGACATTAAAGAATGAAACCATTGGAACAAGATAGTGTGTGTGAAAACAGAAAAATCAAAGAAACAGATCAACAAAAGTTTGAGAAAAATCGGACAAATAATGAGAAAGTTATGAGCATTTGAATATTGCGATCACTATTGCTATGGAGATATCAAATTGGCAATGCGACAAAGATGTGTGATGTCACTTGTGAACAACTCTCCCCATTACTTTAGTATATATTTCACTTGAATTGCCTCTTTTATCACATCTATCAATAGATCATGTGTTCTTTCTCCATGAGGGCATGTAATACATACTTTTTAAGAATACATCATGGATAAAGAGTTTGTATCATCATAAGAAAAAGCAAAAAGAGACATTTTGAGGGTATTTTATAGTCCACCATAGGGAAAGTTGTTCATCAGTGACATCACACATCCTTGTCGCATTGCCAATGGGAGGATCTCCATAGCATTACTGATTGCAATATTAAAATGCTCATAACTTTCTCATTATTTGTCCGATTTTTCTCAAACTTTCTTTATCCTTATTTTCTTATTTTTCTGTTTCTACACAAGCCTATTTGTTCCAAAGGTTTCATTCCCCTTTAACAATAACAACCCTGTTTTTGAATAGGGGATTTTTATAGTGTATTACAATAGAACAGCAGACAAATTAATGTTGGAATTGTTTAATCACATTTTTTACATTGTCCTTTTTTCCAAGTAGATCTCTCCCACTACATATACATGGTATCAACATCCCTGTAATTATTCCATACTTTATAGCAGAGCATTACAGCAATACAACATAAACGATGATTATGGAATTGTGTTATCATGATATTTGGTGTTGTATTTATAGCATTCTCTCAGTAGATCTCTCCCACTAAATGGCACCAATTTTCCTGTGAGTATTTCATACTTGGTAGTGCCGAATAGGCAGCACAAACATTGACTATGAAATTGTTTTCGCATGATATTTGGTACATTAACATTCTCTACATATGTAGATCTCTCCAATTACATGGCATCAACATCCTGATAAGTAGTTTATACTTGGTAGAGCTGAATAACAATAGAGCACAATTAACATTTGACTATGGAATTACCTTATCATGAAATTTGGTACAATAGCATTTTCCAAGCAGATCTCTCCCATTACATTGCAGAGCTACATTCCTTTGAGTATTGTACACTTGGTCGAGCACAATACAATAGAGCAACATAAACAATGACTGGGGAATTACTTTATCATATTTGGTACAATACCATTCTCCAGGTACATAGTATTTCATACTTGAATGAGCAGTATACAAATACAGCAGCATAAACGCAGACTGTGGAATTATTTTATCATAATATTTGGTACATTCGCATTCTCTACACAGACTCGGTCCATTATGGGGAGTGACAGACGTTCAATGTGTATTGTATTGTTGAACAACAAGAATTTCGCAATTTATTTTATCATAATATTTGGTACATTCGCATTCTCTACACAGACTCGGTCCATTATGGGGAGTGACAGACGTTCAATGTGTATTGTATTGTTGAACAACAAGAATTTCGCAATTTCATAATGACAAAATATCTGATATGGACAATGTTTTTTTTTTCTGTAGAAAATAGCATAAAGGTAATTTTGATAGCATTTTTCTAAGCTTCCATCATTTACATACTCTATGAGTCACACAGTGCAAAACTTAGATAGAAATTTCTGTTACGATTGATCCGATCAATCACAACTATGGACGGCCAGCAACGCCAGCATGTATTATTCACATGTGTTCAATATATTTTCTATGATGTATATTCATGCATTCATTGTTTTGTTGATTCTCTTTGTTTACAAAGGACATTGTGCAAATTTCTTATAGAAAAACTTATGACACTAATGGATTTCCATAGAGTTACGATTGATCGGATCAATCGTAACTCTTTGTACGATGTGGCCCAGGGGAGCGTTTCATGAAAGGACTTGTCAGACGTTTTATCCTACAAGTCCTGTTTTATCCAACAGTTACCATAGTAACAGTGCTTCTAAGCCAATCAGAATCAAGGAAAGATGTCAGATCTGACAACTTGTCGGATGAAAATATTGATGAAACGCTCCCCAGGTGTCTATTTGTTTCTCTTATTCTGACTGACAGACAAAAGCTAGATTGTCCTTGCCCCTGTAAAATATTAGTTGTCTTTGGGAAGTTAGAACCCAGTTGAAAAAAGTCAGTAAACATGCAAGCTCAACATCCAAGTCCATCCCAATGAGTTAATTTGAATAAATAGATCAAAATAAAACATAAATAATGCTGAAAACTGAAATATGAAAGAAATTATGGCATTTCAAAATTTCGCCTATTTTCTTTGGATATATTTTATGCACAAATAAAGTCTGGGCTCCGATTGGCTATCAGAAGACAACGCATCATAAATTTGTGCCACTCATTTTCCATTTAAATGTTTCATTGTGTCTTGTTTGGTCCGTGACACAAAGCCTAGCAATTATCGTAGAACAATTTTCTACGATTGATCGCATTGACTACAATGAGCCATGAAAATCAAGCGTAAGATTCATCGCTAACCTTTGTGTTAAGGGGCACTGCTCATTCCAAGAGGTGAAGTGGAAAAGCTTGCCTCTTCTCAAGGCTCTTTATTTTTAATTTTGGGGTCACTATAGTTCATAATTTTAATTTGCAAATTTCCGTCAAAACTGAATTAAATGTAGGCCTACCAAATATTAGAGATATATATATATAGGGGAAGTCGGGGTAAGTTGAGCATAGGGGCAAGTTTTGCCACCAGCCCCAGGCGAATAATGAATGAGTCAGACATTATGGTGGTGATATGTAGTGATGACCCATTACATAACCCTTAACCCCACCACATTGTTTTCATCCTTGAAACAAAAAGTACTTTTTTAGAGGGGAAAATACAAATTTCAGCCAAAAAAGTAAAAAAGGGTGTGAAATGGATAAGTGTTTTTTACCCACACACGTATTTAAATATAATAAAAAAAAACAATATTGTTAGTCCAGGTATGGATTCTCATTCTTTTCATAGCCTTATACATGATGGATGCAAAAAATTGGCATACTGGTTCTTCCCGCATACATTATGTACATAGTTTTTGTGGCTCAAATTACCCCCAGAAGGTGGCACAACTTACCCCATATATGGGGCAAGTTGAGCCATTTGACATCGCTTTTTCAAAGGTCACAATGATTTTTTGTGTGGGGGTAGAAAGTTATATATAGGTGAAAAATATTTCCTAAGAATCAAATTCAAAGGCAAGGTACTTATTTCTGCATGATTATTGTTCATATCAATTCTAACATGGAAAATGCAAAAAGTGTCCCAACTTACCCTGCCTTCCCCTACACCTTAATATAAGAATTAACATTCACGTTGACATAATATTCCCTCAAAGGGCCGTAAAATGTGCTTTTAAATAAACATAAACATACAGATAACTTTAATTCCCCAAATAGAAAATGGCATTACTTTCTCTGAAAACATATTGAACAAAATAACTTGGTAGAAGTGAAATTATTATCAAAAGTGGATTATAGCAAATCTTGCTTTTTATTTCAGAGTGATCACTCAATTATTATATCAAAATATTATCTTGTGTTTATACATTGACAACATTTTTGGTTTTAAAAAATATCAAATTTTTGAAGAAAAAAATATATTCTATAAATATTATACATGTATATTCTTTCTCAATAATCTCAATGGCTCCGAAATTTCCCTTAATATTCTATGAGCTTTTCAAAAGATGATAAATAAACTTTACTTGGTAAGCATATATCAATGAATGATTAGCACCACAGCACTTGAACATTCTCCAGAAAGTTATTTGACAAAAATTCTGGAAATGACTCTTGATCCTATAGAAAACTGAAAAGTTTTCCTTAAATGTGTGCTAAATCATGCATGATTCAATAGATTGATTTCACCTTTTCAGCAAAGAATTTAGCCAATAAGTACACTTTTACCAAGTTATTTGCCACCCCCCCCAAATAAAAAAACACCACTGTCGAAATTGTGATTCAAGTGAAAACTTATATTACAAAAAAAAACTTATATTACTTTGAAAGTACAATAAACGGGCAACACATTTTTAATATATACTTTACCAGATTAAATCAATCCCAGACACTTAGATGATTCATTTATTCACACTTGTTTCTTTCATATATATTGTGCATTAATCAAGAGGCACAATAAATACCATGAATAATCTTAACAAGTGGAATGCCTCTGGCCGTCTCACCTGCATCACGCGGTTCAATATAGCAGCAGTGCTGACTTTGAATACTACTCTAACTCGCACAAGATGTTCAGTGATACATGGTTACTCTTATGTCCACTTTTTATGAACTAGACCAATAACCTGACACGTTTTAGCTGATATACAAACAAAACATACCCATCACCATTACTAAAAGCGTATATTTTAGAATCAATGACATTGTATATGACATGACTATATTGGATTTATTACATTAGAATATTACATTTGTTGATAGCATGCATGAATGTAAAGTGTATGTAAAAAGTATGATATTGAACTCGAATTCGTAAACAACTGTAAATTTGCACACGATTCAGTACGCACCACCATTGTGAATTGATGTAGCCAAAATATCTATACTGCTACTACCAGACCCTGTACAATATTCATTATTACTTCGATCAAACCGAGAAACATCATTTTTAACGGACAGAAGCAGATTGAGGTAAGTATTTTGAATAATTCATGTATTTTCCAAAGATAATCTATATCTCTTTTACACATTCAAATGCCATATGTATAAAAAAACGTGTCGAATTTGAAATCACACTCTGATTGATATGGCTTGTTTAATGATTGTATCTTCAATATTACTGCATGTCATTTTTGTTTAATAATAACGCAATTATCACCAGAGAGAAAATTGTAACATCACTATTTATGAACAGTGTCATATATTTTTTAAGTTATGATGACATTTCAAAAACTTAACCTCAGGTTAAGATTTCAATGTTGATTCCTCCAACATGGTCTAAGTTCATTGACCCTAAATGACCTTTGACCTTGGTCATGTGACATGAAACTTTAATAGGATGTTCAGTAATACTTGATTAACCTTATGGCCAAGTTTCATGAACTAGGTCCATATACTTTCTAAGTTATGTCATTTCAAAAACTTAACCTCAGGTTAAGATTTGATGTTGACGCCGCCGCCGTCGGAAAAGCGGCGCCTATAGTCTCACTCTGCTTCGCAGGTGAGACAAAAACATACTGCAGCTCACAGAAGCCACATAAAACCCAATTCCCCTCAGAGAATGATATGTACAAGATATACAACTCTTGGAGCACATCAATAAATAAAATAGAACAAAATTATTATAATTTATGCTTATCTATAAACCATCAAAAATCTCCCTGTATATCCTGTCAGAAATAATGCATTTTCATTTTAATAATTTCATCAAATAGATTTCATGAAACTGTTCATTGAATTAGCCACCCCAAAACCAACAATAAGTCGCCTAAAGTTTTTTTTTATTTTTAGATTTTTTATTGAGGTTGAAAAGGCACATCCTAAGCTTTGAAATGATGGATAACATATGAAAAGTTGATCAGCTACAAAACACACTCAAGTACTTGATTGTATGCAGAAATAACTCAGTGACAGCTTCAAAGACTAAGGAGAAAAGAAAGTTTGAAGTCTGTGCTTTACTCAAGCATGAGGTGTGCACACTGTGCAATCTTGGTGTAAAGCATCCAGTCTGGAAAAAATAGTGTCAAAGAAACTCTTGTATCATGTCTTCTATTCAACTTTCCAACTTCAAATTTCGAGAGTATGAAGAATTTTACTCTAATTCAAGTAAGCTCATTTTCTTATATTAATTTTTTGGAAAACAAATGGGCTTTGGGTTGGCTGGTTAAATACCATCTTGAAAATATCACAACAAATGTGATTCAACATCATATACAATAAGTAACATCACTCATGTTGAATAGCATTCCCTTGTCAAATCCCTTATAAATCGTTTTGCTGTGACAGCTTTCAAAGTGATGAGGGTGCCTCAGTGTATATTTGCCTTCAGAATTTTCCTTAAAACTTTTTATGTGTTTGAACAGAGATAGGCAGCATTTGTCATCTACTTCAGATAATTAGCCAAGATTTATATCCCCATTTCATAAGTTCAGTGAAATCTCAATGAACAACTCTCAACTTGGTGTGACCTTCACGGCCATGTAAGGGGTCAAAATGGGGCCAATAGGGGTCATTGCCCTGATTACATTAAAGGGGTACTCTGGACTGAAATGTATGGAATTTCAACAATTAGAGTAAAATAGAACACTGAAAATTCATCAATATTGGACAGGGAATAAGAAAGCTACAACATTTCACGGATTTGCATTATACATAAGTTGTACGTATGCATGCATGTCCTCATGAATATGCGATGAGTAAGATGATGTCATCTCCCCCACTTTTTTTTCTTATTTTACATGAAATAATTTTCTTTCCATTTTTCCTCCAAGAATGGAAAAATAGGATTGAGTACTGATTGATAAAGAGTGTCATGTTTTACACACATATATACAGAAATATGAAATACAATATGATCTCAAGTTATAAGATACAAAATAAGTGGACACTCATCATTCATAATCGGCCTATCTATTGCATATTCATGATTACATGCATGCAACTGTTCTCACTGAATATTACCCAACTTTAAGATTCAATAACTTTATTATTTTACATAATTCAGGCTCGATGGAATTTTTATAAGATTTTCACCATTTTGATCATAGAATTTTATTTTTTTTATTTTGATGTAATTATTTATAGCCTGAAGTATCCCTTTTAGAGAAACATACTTTTGTTGTCTCATCATTCTACACAAAGTGTCTAAAGAACCATATACACTTGACCATTCATTGTGCAGTTACTGATGGAAAGGTTAAAAGGTACAGCAAAAAATTTCATTTGAAGGCAAAATACACTATAAGTGTAGAAAGGAATTTTTTTATGACAGCCCAGAGGGAATGATGTTTATAAACTGTCATCTGAATACAAAGCAATCCACATTTGTTTTATATATCTCATCATTTTAAATCAAACAACTCTAGACACAAGGGTTTCAATTTTAGGACCACTAGTGTAACCCTAATCTAAGTTGATTTGCTAAATCACTTTGTAATTTAAACAAGCAGCACTGCTCCTGATGACAAGACATGACCTTCAGAAACTGTCAGGTTTTAACACACACAAAGTTTAAGACATATACTTTGTATATTCTGGCCTAACACATCAAAAATGAAGAACATCATGTACATGTATTTGAAAGATGCCAACAAGTATGGAAGACATGCTTATGAAAAGGAGGTGGAGCTGGATCGGTTATGTATTAAAAAGTGGATAACATTACAAGGACAACACTGCAGTGGACCCCAGAAGGAAGGAGAAAACTAGGCCGGTCCGAGAACACACGGCGACAGACCTTGGAGGGCGAAGTGTCTAACCTCCGACAGACCTGGGGATCACTTCAGAGACTGGCCCAAGACAGACGGGAGTGGAAAGCCTGTAATGCTGCCCTACATGCCAGGAAGCATAACGGGCAGTAAGTGTGCTGCTCCTGGGCAAATGGGTACCAGTACTTGGCTAGTGCACCATTGGCTGCGCATAAGTGACCAAGTAGCTCACAGCAAACTAGCTAGATGTGCGCATTGAAAAACAACTTGTGGCCCTGCCCTCAGGGGTTACAGGATCTATCACAGGGTTAGATAGAATATATGGAAAGCAAGTCAAAACCCTTAGACGATGATAGACGGAATTGCACAACATCACATGATGCAGTTTTGACCAATCAGTGATAATAATCTTAGCATCCGGTAAACAATAGAAAAAATTCACTAAACCTATAAGTTAAAGTAACACAGTGGATTCAATGAACTCACAGGTGGGCGTTTGGTGTCAAGGTTTCTCGCTTTCTGTTGGGGTCACACATAATAAGAGATCCTTTGTGTGTTTCACTGAATGTACCGTGTCTGTAGACAACCTGGCCTCTCACGATGGTAACCTGTACGACGCCTTGTAGTGTCAGACCACTGTACGGTGTAACCTTGTGACGATGGTGAATGTTCTCGGGCTGGATCTATCAAGAAAAATAATAAAAAAAAGGTACATAACTTGCATAATTTCATATCATCAAAATTGCTACACAGTAATGGAGCGTAACAATAGACAGAAAATTAGGCCTACATTTTTTGTAAACTATTCATACAAAAATCAATCTATGAAGAATATAAATCTGCACATGTTTGGTTTAAAGAAGAAGCCGTATGCCCTACAAGCTGAGGCTTGTGGTGGGATACGCCTATAGACAAATATACAATACACATCACGTGTCATAAAACTCATTATATTCTATTGGCTGCTGAAGTTCGTGAGTTGTAATAGAATACATTTTATTTCTAGCAGGTGATTTTTCAAATCTTAATACAAAAAAAACCCCAAAACAATTGGTCCTACTAGCTAGCACTAGGCCTCGATACGGACGGCGCCTACAGTCATAATAATAGCTGACTTTGCAAAGCTGCAATGCTCGCCACGATGATCCAATTTAAAACTTAGTTTCATCGAGTCATCCTCTTTCGTTCGAGGTATGCTCGATGTATACCTCAATCATTTCAGCAGGTAAATTACTCAAGAGTTTTGGTGACCAATCGATTTCATTTCCGAAAGAATGCCTATAATTTGCACCAACACTGCAGTGAAAACTGTCTGTGTACGCCCACTACAACAGATTACGTGTAGCTTCCGTTGAGGATAGGCAGCTGCGTGTATTTAATATTGGGTCTCCCAGATCCGGATAAATCCCTTATACGGATTGGTTATGGTCCCAACGTGTCCGGCTAAGAGAAACTGGACTGTACTATTTAAACACATCTTCGTGACATCAAAACAACCAGATTATCAATATAAAAGCAACGTACAATAAAATTCTCAAGTAATCGGATATATATAATTTTGATCTGGGGCCCCGTCTTACAAAGATTTACAATTAATCCAATCAATCGTAACTCTAGGGACATCCATCTGTGTCATAATTTTTTCTACAGGAAATGTGCAAAATGTCCTTTGTAAACAAAGGAGAACACACCAAACTGTCAAGAAATCAATGAAATTATGGATATACATTCATATCTAGAAAAATTTTTGAGCAAACATGCACTTTATATGTTGACTTTGCTGGCTTTCCATAGTTGCGGATCAATTGCAAGTCTTTGTAAGACGGTCCCCTGGACATGGTAACATAAAGCTTTGTGATTGATCATGAGACTGATGTCTGCGATTGATTGCATTCATTATTGTGTATGATCAATTGTAAAAATAGCCCGATGATCAATTGCAAAGCTTTATGTTACGGGCCCCCGAAGAAAAAGTTGTTGTACAATGCCTACTTAGCTTGTTATATGCAATCAAATGGGAGGCTGAATGTCACACATTCGTACCGTTGCACACAAGACGTACCATCCAAAATGTACCATTGCACGGCCTTAGAAGGTGACGTCACAATGCGATTTCATTGAATAAGGTTATAATGCGCGTACAGCCCGCTGGCTAAATGCGCAATGCTGTCCAAGATCATGTGCGCTTGTGGGCCCGGCTTGTGGGATTTTGCTTTTCGCTTTCAATATTTTTGCTCCCTTTTCATAGATTACTGGAGGGAAAAACTCTTGTTTTTTTCATATTTTCGCTAGATTCCGAGGCGTTGTACAACACAAATAGCGAATATTCTTATTCATGGAATGGTGCGAGATTTCGCATTCGGTGAAAGAAAGAAACGCTCTATTCACCTCATGCGAAATCTCGCACCATCGCACTCATGCCTATTCGCTATTTGTATACTGTATTACCGTAATGCATGAATCAGGATCCCATATGACGATGTCTCCATCAAAGCCGACAGCGAGGGAGCCCTTGCGGTGGGAGACTCCGGCAAGTTTTGAAGTGCGTTCACACATCAACCTGACCATATCGTGTAGTCCCATGCCGTGTTTCTGGGCTCCAGTCCAGAAAAGCGATAGACCTGTATTAAAGCATTATCACAAAAATAATGATTGGTTGTTTGGTTTGCAGCGTTCTAATTGCTAGTTTGTGAGTATGACATAAAAGTTACGTACAGATACACAAAATAAATGTAGTTAAATATGACATTTCATTAAAAGAAAAACACCTAAAACTTCAAGGGGGTAGGGTGAGGATTGATTTATTTTCATTAGTTTCACTTCAAATCATATCATTATTCATGAGGACATAAAACAATATGCTATCACAACTAACATAAAAAATTGTAAAATGTGCATTTATTTTTTTGAATTAAGCGGATCGACTAAATTAATTATTAATGGAAAATTTGTTTGAATCCTTCTACATTATTAAGGATCGCATATAGACAAGGTAATATCTGCTTTCTATTATGACATCACAGGTATATCTTGTATGAGCTTTTAAGTTTAAGTTCATCAATTCCGTGCCATAGCTTTTTCTTTGTTGAGAAAGCATATTTTAGATAGCTTCTCAGTTTTGACATGCTATGCATAAGGAAAAATCAAGCATGTTTAATGGAAAAGCACTAAATATCTAATGTATGCATAAAGGCCACCGCACACCTTACGACCCGACTGGTCGGCGACTGGCTTGAGACCGAGCGAGGGGAGATGAATCGCAAGGTAGTCATAAGCCTCGACACCGCACACCTTGCGATCCGACCTGCGACTCACGCATGCACTTTTTGCATTTTGCCATTGCAACTGAAAAAATGCACTTACTACTGCGTATGCGCGTTGTTTATCATAAACGCGTCGTGCAACTCTGCTGTCTGATTGGCTGGAAGTTGGATTGAGCTTGAGATCCAGTCATAATTGATATGTCAAATCCTTGCGATTTTCCTTGCGACTTGTCTCTGACCGGTCTGCGACTCTGAAGCTGACAAGAGCTGTGATGTCACATCTCCCCTCACTCAGTTGCAAGCCAGTCGCCGACCAGTCGGGTCGTAAAGTGTGCGGTGGCCTTAAAATGCACGACTTGAAGATTGTGTGAAGTATTTACCAAATTGCATGGATGAGATCCCACCCCAAGCCTTCATGAAATCGCCTTGTTCTAGGAGCTTGAGTTCTGGAGTACATGGAGAGTGGTCCGACACAACCAAATCAATATCACCTCTCTTCAGAGCATCCCACAACACCATCTACAGAAAGAAAAAAATATTTCAAGTTCATTTTTTTGCTCACAAGCAAATAATAAAACACTGAATAATAATCTTGTAAAGTACTGATATTGAATATAATTTTCTTCGGTTTGTGAAGTGTAAGTAGACCTCAGTCATCCCATTTTTTTTAACCAGTGCCCGCACAGGAATTTTTGGTGAAGACCGGTGGACTGCCAAGTTAATTGCACTGAGCAGGATATCTAATTTCTTTTACTTGAAATTATTGACTCAAAACATAATCTAAGTTGCATTGTCCAATGACCAGGGTAATAATATGCTGTAACGTGCTTTGAGCCATTCTGGGAAAAGCGCTTTATAAGAATTGGCTATTATTATTATTATCATTATTATTTCCTTCAAATTTTTTACTTGAAATTATTGACTCCAAAAATTATAATCTAAGTTGCATTGTCCAATGACCGGGGTAATAATATGCTGTAACATGCTTTGAGCCATTCTGGGAAAAGCGCTTTATAAGAATTGGCTATTATTATTATCATTATTATTTACTTGAAATTATTTACTTGAAATTATTGACTCAAAACATTATAGTCTAAGTTGCACTGTCCAATGACCGGGGTAATAATATGCTGTAACGTGTTTTGAGCCATTCTGGGAAAAGCGCTTTATAAGAATTGGCTATTATTATTATTGTCCAAGGGTGCATCAATTTTATTTTGTATGCATTTTTATCAAAATAAGGTTAAACTGCCCCCGCCCCAATCCCCCCAAAAGTTTCAATGAATACACTAAGGTCAGTCAGTCTGGATTTTTTTTAATATACGCACACAACTAAAAAAGATCATAAATATTGAAAAATTGGTTATATTAGTTACATTCTTTTTTGTATTTTTTAAGGCTCAAGATTTAAATGCAATATTTTGTTGCATTTTGGTTGTGGAATTTTCATGTTTACCTGATTATTTTTGTCTCTGATCGGAGGACAGCATTTGAAATGAGTTCCTCCCTCTGGTACCTCCTCAGCCGTGAAAGAGAGGTAATGATGGCAGGTTTCGACGGTGAGCGGGGCGCCACGGCGGCGGGCATCCCGGATGATAGGAAGAGCGTCGGACGAGGAGAGATGGACGATGTGACAAGGAACCCTGGAAAACAAGTCATATAGTTAAATATCTACCCAATGTTGGTCGATTACATGCATGTTGTGGTAACGATTTCAACATGATTTCTAGAGAGTCCAAGAAGATGACCACCCAATTGTGAACTGTCGTATGTATGAATAAACAACGTGTCATAGGATTATGTCATTGGTGAGAAATTAAAAGAGCAGGGTATTCCCTACTGCAGGCTAAGCCCCCCACCCCCTTTCCACATTGCTGCACAGCCCCTGACATGAGCTTATCTGTGTCGGCGATCTTCAGAGTGATTGTTTTCCAGCTTAGATTTCATGATTTTAAAAAGTCAGGATTAAAACTGCTCACGGTTTGTAGTCTTCGCATTCGTTAACAGCATGACTTGTACAGGCAAAGACAAAAGCTCCAGCCTCTGCCTTGATTACATGTATATTATTATTTTATGTCTCTTTCGGCAGTCGATACAATTGTAAGTTGGTGATACCCACCAGAAAATGAACATATTGGCTCAGATTCACAAAGGTGGTTTTTAAAACCATTGGTTGAACCCATGGTTTATGCGGATTTCCTGTATAAATTATGCTTATTTACTGTGTCTATTAAAAAAAGTCCAACGTTAATGCACGCTTTTGTCACAGGCCCAAGTTGAAGGCTAAAGCCGTGCTTATCCACGCTATTATATTCATAAGTCCACTGTTTTGAATTAATGAGTCCACTCTTCAAACAGTGGACTGATGAATAAATTAGCATACTTAACCATGGTAACAGGCATCAATTTCGCACACTGCGACAAAAGCGCACTTCAGCATTGGACATTTTTTAACGTACGCGGTAAATAAGCGTAATTTATACAGAAAATCTCCATAAAACATGTATTCAACCAATGGTTTTAAAAACCAGCTTTGTGAATTCGGGCCATTTTATTGTTCAAGTTCTGCCATGTTTTAGATATTTACAGTAATTGTGAAGAGGGTGAAATAGTACATTCAATAAAGTTTGTTTCTCTGGGCTTGCCCAACATTGCAGTGCTGTTGTCTATATTCAGTACTCAGCATGAAGGAGTGCCGTGGGGTTCACTAACTTTTGAGCACAACTGTATATAGATTTTATAGTGGGGTCGTGTGGTCCAGTGTTTAGAGCATTGGACTCATAATCGCAAGGTTGGGCATTCGAATCCCAACTCTACCATTGTCTCCACTTTGATAAAAAGGACCAAGAGTGATATCTGTCATCTATAACGTCAGCCACTATGACTGATTAACCTAGACGTAATGGCCCGAATTCACAAAGGTGGTTTCGTTTGAAACCATGGTTTTTAGAAACCGTGGGTTTTAGAAACCATGGTTTTTGAAAAACCATGGTTTCTAACATTTGCGATTCACAAACGATGGTTTCTAAAACCCACGGTTTCAACAGTGGTCTCAAATGAAACCATGGTTTCAACAGTGGACTCAAATGAAACCATGGTTTAAACCGTGGGTTTTACCTAAAAACCAGGGATTTCCCCTTTTTAGCGCGTACTGAGCATGCTCAGTTTCATTGAAAACTTCAAGGAAAACTTACATTCTACAGCTAGCACACTGGCATAAGTGGCAATACGGTCTGATTCTTCAATTACTACAACTTTTTTTCGTTGAAATATAAAAAAATGAAAAAGGTGTAATTTTATGCGCTTCTAGCTACTAGTATCTTGCGATTCCCAGGTACAGATATATTAGCTGCTGTACTGTATTGGCGATCGACTCGGCCCGGGACCCCGCTCAACAACTGACTTAATTTTGTGATCATAATTTATTTTCTTCACTTTTGTCGCAGAAGATAGACTCTCTTGTATTCCCTTAACTCAATTTCTTCATAGAAAGAGTAAAACTTAGTGTAGATGCCTGATTTGTTGAGGTTTGTCAACTTTCTCTCTGATCGTGAGTAGCGAAAAACGGATTAAAGATTCGGTGCTTTTCATCGCAATATTAGTAGCTCGGCCCCCGTAGCTGCCGGGGCGCTTCAGACCCGAAGATATCCCCAACGGAAGTGTGCATGTACAGTCAAGGAGCCGAGCTTGGCTGAGTTTTTTACTCCAACAATGTTGTAGGACTAATTCATCGATCAAAGAAGAATGTCTATTGCTGCTCTCCTTCAGACAAAATTAGATGAAGCTTTACATCGTAGGATCTGCCCTTCTACTTTTTTTAAATAAATGTATTTATTTTCCATGGTGTGTAGCTTGGTTTTAAGTGGTAATAGGCTTCAATTTCTTGACTTATAGATACTCGATTCATCATTCAGGCTAAAATTGCATGTATAGTGCAGGGGCCGCGGAACGGTTTTCAAAGTGGGGGGGCTGACCATGCTAAAAATCACAATCGTATGGTCATTTTTGCGTTTTTGTACACGGTTTTGGAAAAAAGTGGGGGGGGGGGGGCTGAAGCCCCCGGATCCGCGGCCCCTGTAGTACACATGCACAGGCGCTGCAGGGGGGGGTCGGGCATTTTTCCCCCTCCCCCCAAAATGTATTAAGGGAAAAAATACATGGGGGCCAGCTTGGGACGATATAATCCCGGCCCCCAAAATGTTCAAAAGCATGGCTCTACGCAGCAGTTGCCCCCCCCTGGAATTTTTGAACATTTAATTTTACAGAAAACTTTTATATCCACTATAAATGTGCATGAAACTTTCAGTTTCTCTTTCAAAAATGCAAATTTGGTTAAGTATACAGTGTTTACTATGTAATTATTCAACTTCATATGGCAAATAATAAAACCCACTTCACAGAGGGATATTATATTTCAAAACAAGTATTATCTTGTGTATATGCATTTTCCTGAGATGAATGGAGATATGAGAAAAATGGAGATGTTGAGGGATGGAAATGAGAGGAATAGAGTTGATGAGGGTGATGGAGATAATGGGAGGAATGAAGGAGATGAGGGATGGAGGGGAACTGAGGATGAAGATGAGAGATGAAAGGATAGAGTGATGTAGATGGTGAGACGAGGGATGGAGATGATTAGAGGAGAGATGTAGATGAGAGAGATACATATAAATAAGAGGAGTGATGAAGATTAAAGGGGGATGATCATTACTATCATCAACACTAACATCACCATTGCCATCATCTTTATTGTCATCAACCTCATCATCACCACCAACATCGTCACCACCATTACATGTATAACCACCACCACACTTGTCACCATCATCATCCTCATCACCACCAAAGTCATCTTGATCATCTTCATGATTATTTCGTCCAAATCAGAAAAAAGGGCAAAAGACTACTCTTCTTTTATCATTTCTGTATATCTTTAATTTGCATGAAACCATCCTGCACCTTGGAAAATCACACCAGGAAATTACATAAAAATAAACACACACTGAAAATCTAATAATCGGCATTTTAAAAAAATTGCAAAATTACAAACATTTGTGAAATAATAAGGTCTAAGTTTTGATATATTGCCACATCATTCTTGTATTACAATACAATAATGGCCCAAATGAATAATTATTATTGTTAATTATTAGCTGGTATTTTTCTGGTTGCCTGACTCAAGCTCTACTTGTGAGGCTACCTGGTTTCCCAAACTAGGCCATCAGGTTATCCTTTGGGGTCAATTGAAATTGTATTTTTTTCCAAGAAAATGCATTAATTGCCCTTTTAATTTGTTTCATTCATGCTCCCTAAATGTGCATGTGCCAGGCCAACCTAGTGTTTTCCTGTTTGCCAGAGTTGAGCTCTACTCATAAGGCTACCTGGTTGCCCTAGCTAGGCTGTTGCCTTGGGGACACTTGAAAAGAATACATTTCAACAAAAAACAAGGTGAACCACCAGTCTCGCCTGATATCACGATCAAACTAAAGTGTATGCTATATGATCTTTTGACCTTATTATCCTCTTGGACATGCATATGGTATTTAATCCCCAATGGTTATCTGTACAAAGTGTAAACACAACTGATGCAAAAAACAAAGAAAGATCAATTAGAATCGATGACCCCCATGGACACATACGCGTATTTTGGGGCATGCAATAAACTTTCTGTGAGCTAAAGTTTTAATTTTAAGCATTTGAAATAGACAATTTAAATTATGTGAGAATATTTCACATGAAAAAGTAAATGAGGAATTTGCATTAGATGCGTCCTGATTAAATAGCGTTTTTTTAATGAAAAAATAATTGAAGATACATGTAGTCTGAAAGAAACTAAATCTGATAAAAGTTAATTTCAAATACTTGTATTCATGTGAAATTGTTAGTAATAATGTGCTCTTTTAACCCTACATGTAAAACCCCCGGGGGGGCATAGAACTATGGTGGGGGTAGGATGAATTAACCCCCTCCCTCAACATATTCCACAACTATTCCGCTGTGCGAAATTTTACGACCATTCTACTCGCCAACTTTTTACTTTGAAGTCATGCACATCTTTTGAGATCAAATTTACGATGCATGGGCATGCTGTTGGAAAATTACTCAACTTTACATAAGTGCATGTCAGACCCAAAATTGCTCCAAAACGTGATTTTGTGTACAAAGCCAATGTTCATATGGACATGATTATTTTTACTTTCACAGGTGAAATTACTTGATTTCAGCATAATTATGCTTCAAAAAAATGTCCTGCCATAATTTTGGCAAAACACAAAGATATACATAAGAAATTCATAAAACAATAAAATACATAAGAAATTCATTTTCAATCTAGGATTTTTTTTTCATTTTGATTGTTAGCAATGGTATAAAAGTATGATTTATGCAGAAATTAGCATAATTAATTAATGTTAAAGATCTGACGATTTCGGAAAAATTAACCAAACAGCATTGCACAAGACATCCCCCACTATTATCATACCAATTTTCAAGGCGTTAATGTGATCATTGGCAGAGATCTCAAGGGAGGTTGATTCAACCCCCCCCCCACCCCTGTAAAAAGAAGTGTTAAAAAAGAAGACACAAGTAAATAATGAAATTCTTACTTGTACATTACAAAAATACCTGTTCTAGAGCAAGTCCACTGTACAAAAAAAAGTTAATGTGAATGGAATAGAGATAAGTAAAACATGCATGACAGATGACACGGAAAACGTCAAAATACGATGTAAAATAAGAAATTAATTACTCAAGTGATAAAACAGGTGATATGCAAACAAGTCTATGTCACACACTCACTCTTTCTTCTGTAGAAATATATATTATAATGCTTGATTTTTTACAGAATTATGAGAAAACTTCATCGAATCGAGTATAGGTTGCCACAATGGCTTTTTACAAAAGTTTCAGGGAGAAATCAAACCATATCTCAGCTGTACTTTATACACATTATGAGGGGAAATAAATCATGATACTAGTATATTACAAAAGAAACACTGAGTGGAGAACGTCACTTTGTCACTCATTTGCATACTGACCAGGATGTCTGTTTTGTGAAAAAAAGCGAAACTTCAAAATGTCAACACTTTCTCATTTTACATCAAATTTTGATGAAATGTTTAGTGTTATGCTCATTGGACTTTTCTGTATTATATCAAAGAAACTTTTTGTTGGGGTGGACTTGCCCTTCAGGAAAGTACAAGGCTTGTTTCCCTCCAGGAATTCTTGTATAGACATGGGTCCCATCAATCACTCATACAGTTGTTGTTGGGTAGCCTCAATCTCATCTCTTGTTGTTGAAGTTCTCACAAAACCTCTTTCTTTTTGCTATGGCTTGTGAAACATCTTTGATCACTCACAAACAGATGATTGCAACATTGATGCCTCATCACCATGTATTCCCTGAAATTATCCTGTAAATGAAGATATATTGCCAGAAGTTGCATCTTACTCTGCGTTTTTATTTTTAAGATGACAAAGAGAAAACAAAATGTAACTATTCTATTGTCTTTACTTTGTAAGATTTGAAAAAAAGACTAAAAAAATTAAAAATTACTTAACTGGTCTAAAGGCTAAACCTATTCATATCCCATAAACATTTGTGTGACAAACATACATTGAGCATAGCTGATGCAATACTTTTTTCAAATAACCAAGATAATGATGCAACCTCTCATATTTTTTCTTTAATGTAAATTAGGGATTCGGAAAAATCTGTCCACAATGGATGACAAAACATATAGTTCTAATTTACATTTCTGATTGTATTATCATATGCTCAGTTCATTTTAAATTAAAAACAGGCAGTTGCCAAAATTTATTATCACTTTTTACATTGAGTCTTCCTTCTTACAAGAATATCACTAATATTTGCATACACTAGGCTTGTCTTGAGATGTTATTGTCATATAACTTTCTTATTAAAAAAAAATACTTACAGCATACAAAAGCAGAATTGTTGATACTTGCAGAGAGAAAGGTAGTCTATCACTAGGCCCTTTGTCCCTCTTCAGGCTCAGATCATCTTCAAGCATGTTGATGAGGTAGTGTGTGGTCTCTTTTAAAAAGTTTCCTGTCAACGACTCCTAATTGCAGTTCTTGTTGGCATATTCCTATTGAGTTAGAGTGAGAAGCAAAAGAAAATATTTAAACATTGAAAAAAAACCCTATGTATTCTTAACTACCTTTACTGTGCACTGTTGAAATTAATAGGCCTACCTTTTAAATCTGCATATGTCAGTTGACTTTTTTGCCCGCAACCTAATCAGATTGCCATTCTCATAAAGTTAAATTTAAATTGATCAACTGGATCTACACATATTTGACATTTAGGTATTATACTCTATGACCATGTGACACGGAATTTAGATCAATTCAGTCACTGTCAGATGTGTACATCAACCAAGATTGAAATTGATCAAAATAAGTGGTTCTTTATTATGACAACAAATTTTAAGATAAATTTTTTTTTAGATGGTTACAAAGAAAAAATTTAGAAAATAGACAATAGTCCACATAGAAACAACAAGAAAAATGAACATACCTCTCTAACAATCCTCATTTAATAGTCTCTCAGGACAGTCTGTGCATGTTGTAAGATGTTTTCATCCATTCAAAAATTTACTGCGGAAATAAACAAAGTACAGGTAGATCTACATTAAATTACTTTTAAATCTAATGGACATGAAACATAATTCAACATCTCTTCAAACCTGCCAGATTTCCAACCAAAATGTAAATTCTTATCATTTTGGGTGATTTGTTAAAATAATCCATTCAATTAATTGTTCTACGGTGCTTCATAATGTAGCTCATCTTATTGTAGACCAAAAGCTTCAGTCTGTATTTTGGTTGTTCCGCTGAACTGCATTGGCTAGACCAAAAGCTTCAGTCTCAGTATTTTGGTTGTTCCGCTGGACTGCGTTGGCTACTCACCAATACATAATGGGGATTATAATAAAATGTCAGAAATTGTTGAATAAATCCCCAGAAACGACGGTTATTCCTGTCTAATCGTATTGTAGCTACATCATGTAAACAGAGCCAGTCAAGCCTATTGTATTACGCAGTGCGCAGCAAGGGATGGGAAGATTTTGCAATGGCCACCAGATCAATCTGATTATTTAGGCCCTATAAGAATATTTATTCCTATTATTATATAAGGTGTAAAAAAGGTATAAAAATTAAATTCAGTGTATTTAACTAATTGACATCCCAGTATAGCTTCCAAGGAGCTGCGTTTTGGGATTATTGCGACAAGTAACAAGGCAGTGATGTGGATATTGAAGGGGATTCCATCATTATTAACATTGTTTACCAACTTCGACACACACTGACACAGCCCTGGCCTACCCAAGGCCAGGGCCTAGACTAGCGTGTCTAACTTGGGCTACGGCTTCATGATGAAAAAAAATTTATAAAAAATATCAGATTCAGAGTCCTCGAGCCGAGGGGCGCGAGGCTAGATCTACTACCATGACTACATTTCTAAAGTTGGATCTGAATATGTGAATTTCGACAAATATTTTTTGTGATCACTAGACTACTTGGTGACAGGATCCAAGGTAGACACAGGAAGTGTTTTCCCATTCACTAAAAATTGACCCAATATTTTTTATGCCGTTTAGTTACATGTCTGCAATTTTGTGCATGCAGTCACTTTAATCAGACTAGATACTAAAAATTAATATCAAGCTAAGCTAAGGTACAAATTAAGAATAGAATTTTCTTGAATTTTGCACAATTGTGGTTGAAAGTCTGACTACTTGGGCGGCTTTGTCATTTTATCGCTATGCAGCAAGATATCATAATGCCTTCTCCTGAGCGAGTCGGTGCGTGCCGGTGGGACAGCTCTTCGTTATCTTTTGACAGGACACAAAACTACACGCGTGGGACTAAAAAATAACTTGCGTGCGATAATGCTTTTCCCATCCCAAGTCCACCGTTCCGCTCTTAACTCTGCATGCATTTACAGCATTAATTATAATATTTCTTCACAAAAAATACATGCAGACGTAGAAAAAAATATTCATCGTCGCTATAAAATGGCAAATTACTTACGATGTTCTCACAGCTCGGCAAATACCGATATTAAACGCTTTGCTCCTCTTCATTTCGTGCAAAGCTATTTATCGTCGATCGTCGTCTATGCACTTGCTCAGCTAGCTAGCTAGCTCAGCAATGTACCGAAATACTGTTCTGTGATTGGTCAATGTGCCTAAAAACCATGGTTTTCCTAAAACCCACGGTTTGAAACCACCTAAAACAGTTGACTCAAAATCATGCCGAAAACCCACGGTTGAAACCATGGTTTCATTTGAAACCACCTTTGTGAATCGCAAAATCAGCAAAACCCACGGTTGAAACCATGGTTTCTGCAGAAACCACCTTTGTGAATTCGGGCCATGTTTCCAAGGTAATTGGTTATATACCACCTTGGCATTTACCAGCAAAAAATGCTGTTCTGCCGAGTTCCTATGGGATTTACCACAAACAGAAACAGAAACAAACAGAATTGGTCTCTCATCCACAGAGAAGTTGTTATTCATATTGAGAATAGTATTTCTCTTTCTCCTCTACTTTGTTTGGCCCTTCTCCCCTTACCCGTCTGCCTACCAGCAACGTTAAGACTATTCCCCACCCCCTCCAGTTAGTGTGCTGTGCAAACCCTTCACTCCAGTTAAGGGTCTGAACGTGCAGCCTACTCATGCCTTGTGTACTGAAGGCCCTCTCGCTCGGAATTGAAACAGCACGTTTTGTATGTGCTATTCTTCGCGTGGAGACACACTTGCTGATCAAAGTTTCAATCAGGGTCTGCGCCTGCAGACTACCCTACAGTCAGTCTTTCTGTTCTTCAACATCCAACATTGAATATTTACCTATACTGAAGGCACATCTTTGCTACAAGTGCTATTGCTTTATTCTCCATGTTTTTAGGCCTGGAATTGAGGAAGTCTTTATATTCTGCCGATGAATCCACTTCTGTTGTTTCCTCTGTACTTGGGACCTCCATTTCAGCATGGAACTAGAGTAAATAAACAAGAATAACAATCCTGATAACAACAACACCACCATTACCGTACCAATAACAACAACAACAATAATGATAATATATTGACAAATGTATGATTACCCGGGTTATCAAATTTTTGCTTCCCTGCTGACAAGACATACATTTCTCCACTCCCTGGGGAGCATTCTTGTAACAGACTCCGAACTTGCTCACACTACTTTGGCCTTCCCATCATATCAGATGAGAAGGGGCGGGGGGGGGGGGGGGGTGGGGTGGGGATCTCAGCCATTGCCCACACCGAAACTGGCATGCTCATTGCCTGGGAACTAAACTACGAAATTGCCTAGTCATTTATTTCATGAAGATTGATTTTAATTTGTGCTATTTATGTGTGATTAGTAAGCAAAATCATACTTTTTGCACTAAATTCCAAAATATAGTTGCAAAAATTCTTATTTTGGGTGTGGAAAATCTTTGTGGTGTTCTTCGCAAATGCACTTGAAAAAATAGGTTTCTACATGGTCATACATATAAAACCCATTAAGCAAATACAGTACTTCATTAAAAAAGTGAATAAATGATGCCAATCAGGAAATATTCCTCATTAACTCATCATGGAGAACAAAAAGAAGCAGTAACTTTCAAACGCTTGTGATTGATAATAAATCTTATGAGAAAGAATTTTCGTACTTACCAATAAAACACTGTTGGTACCTTTAAGTTGTTTCATGGCTTCATGAAGATCACTCTCTAAAACGTGAGGGAATTCATCTACCCCGCTGTGGATGAGAAAACATTTGAACCCTGCGATACCAGCCTCGATCATGGGACGTAATTCAAACTGAACGAGGAAAAAAAAAGAAATGTACAGTTTTTACAAAGCCATCTTGATTTTCCTCTCCTTTTTTACAAAGAGAAGATACATCCTCTTTTAATGGCGGCATGATAGCTTCCTCGGTAGAGCGGGGATATCGGATTCCGGTGACCCGGGTTTGATTCCCATGTAGTGGGCTAGTGCCCTACGGTAAGGAATTAATCTACATTACCAGGTCCCTCGGAGAGGACATTAAGCAGTCGGTCCTCTGGTTTCTTGCTTACAAGCATTCATGCTTTCATTTTTATACCATGGTTTCAAAAATATTCTGGCTTTAATTCTCATTCAAGATGAAAATCATGATCAGATTCTTGTGTAGCAGCTCTTTTATGAAAAGAGAATGGAAGAAAAAATTATCGTAAAGCATGTGTCACATAATTATGTTTTCAGGTGTTTTCTTTCATTAAAAAAAAGAGGGACACATAGTTATTGCATGTATCATGCATGATATAAGCAGTGGCCTAGTTTGAAGGGCAATAGCATATTCACAACACTAGATAATTATGAATCATTTGCATCGTTCATGCAGACCAGTCAAAATTCAAACACAGCTCTCTATGAGCTGTGTTCAAACAGAGGGTCATGGGTTTGAATCCTAGCCGTGGCGTGTTTTCCTTCAGCAGGAAAATTATCAACAGTGTGCTGCACGCAACCCAGGTGAGGTAAATTGGTACCGGTAGGAAATAATTCCTCAAATATCTGTGTGCACCTGAATCGGTAGGCTAGCTTAGCAGGATAATAATAGCAGGGCCCGCTGGGAAAACAGTTTTCGGAGCTGAAGTGGCTACCCTGGGTAAATCTACTGTTATTATTATTGTCATTATCATAATGAACCAAACACTGTTCTCCATGAATCGGATTCCAGACATTTTTCATATAACAATGTTGTGTTTATCTTGCTCAAAATACTTGGATAGACTGCATGGGCAGAGGCGAATAGGATTATCTTTTTTCATGGAAGAACATCAACAGATAATCCCCTGCTCCGCCGAATATGATATAATAATTGTATTTTATTTCAAAAATGTTCGCAGCAAGAGCTGACTTGTACAGAAATTCCACATATAAAAAAACAATACAGTAATACTTAATAAGAAATGTCAAAAAAGTATTATACAAATATACAAAGCATGAAAAATATCATATCATTAATATTTTGGGGGTTAATATGAATCAAAAGAATATTTTCGACTAATTGTAAAGACTATAAGTAATTGCAGAAAGTTGAAAATTTGCTTAAAAGACAGTATACGGGGAAGCGGAAGGGAAGGATTTGTGATGTAAATGAATTGTATTGGATTAATTTGATTGTAGAGGATATCAAGATTTTGGCATATTCAGAGCCTGTTTAGGACATTACTTCACCTTACAGCTTCCGAGGTACGAGTTTTCCCCAGAAGTGTTGGAAATTCTAGATAAACATAATTTGAAATACACTTTCTACTCAACCCTTGAGTCTGAAAACTCGAAAACCCAATTCTCACTCAGAACAAGTGTCAAGAGCATGTACATGTATTATCAATGGCCCTTAGTGCCTTCGAAAGCCTGTGGACATCGTTTCGCCTACCTGGTTCCGAGGTACAACTCCTCCCCAGAATGCAACGTCTACATGAGACGAAGCCTTGGCATGGGTCATCTTCTCGTGGAATGCACTCAAAGTGGTTGTGGGTGGAATACTATTCCTACGAAAAACAAAATCCAAAATCCAATAGCATAAGCTGAGTATTGGGAAGGATTTTTTCTTTCACTTTTACATTCCCCATTGTTTTGTGTATGATAACATCAGAGGAATACAAGTAAAAAAGACATTTAGCAGGATTTAAGTATAATAATAATAATGCTCAATTCTTGTATAGCGCATCACACATAACATAACATGTCCCTATGCGCTTAAAGAAGAAATAGTGAAAGGTAAAAATAAAGTAATCAAGATATTTAGATTGGATCATTCGTTCAAAGTTGGTATTTTATGCATTGAAAAGATATGTTTTGAGGGATCTCCTGAATGTACATAAATCACTTTGATATCTCATTGAATTAGGTAAAGCATTCAAGAGGACAGCAGAGGCATGAGTAAAAGCATGCTCACCATATGACTTTGTAAAGACAGGGAACAATGAATAATGCTTTTGAGCTTGATCTAAGATTTTGGGACGGCTGGTAGTTTGATACTAAATCAAGTAAATAGGACGGGGCAATTTTATAAAAACAGTTGTGTGCAAAAACTAGAAGCTTGAATACAATCCGGGAACGGACAGGGAGCCAATGTAATTCTCTGAGAACTGGAGTAATTGCTTCATACTTGCGTGTTCGTGTTACTAATCTTGCAGCTGAATTTTGAATGGTTTGCAGTTTTTTAATTTGTTTAATAGGTAATCCTGAAAGGAGACTATTGCAAAAATCAATGTGACATAGAACAAAAGCATGTACCAATTTTTCAGTGGTGGGTTTGTTCAAGAATTCACGAAGTTTACCAATTTTGTATAAGGCATATGATGCAGAGCGACATTTTTGGGATATAAATTCATCAAATGTCAATTTACATCAAATATAACTCCTAGATTTCTAGGATTTGGTGTATTTTACAGTCACAAACCATCATTCCCATTGTTCTGTGTAAGGTGAAACAAGAAGACTGTCGAGGGAAGGATGCCGATGAGCAGGAATCCCACTCAGTGTCTCTTACAGCGACATCCCATCATTTCCAGTTTTGTGTATAAAAAAATTGAGAATTACATAATACAAATAAAAAAATGTTGAGGGGGAATTATTTTTGGCTCTGTCATTCACTGTGCCTTAGCTTCAGGACTCTTTTACAAAATCATATTTGAACTTCCTTACCAATGATTATCAAATCTCTTCAAGTAATTACAATCACCTCTATTGATTCATTTCATCATCTGCATTTTCTGAAACTGCTTTTCTTGAATTCAGGGATGCCAAAAAGTAAAAGAACTACGGAACTTTGTGGGGATTAAAAAATTGTAAAAATACTATTTTTCAGTGTTGAATACAATTTTGGGGTAAAATGTGTTTATTTTGTAATTTTCATGAATCTAATTTACAATAAACCCAACAGTTCAAAATACTAAAAAAATAAACAGTTGGTATCTCTGTTAACTTCCTAAATAAATGTTTTTTTTTTCGTTTGATGAAGGGCAACCCGAAAACATACCTATATATGAGTGTTTTTTGATAGACATTGACTTATTTTTCAGACATAATTGTAAGTAGTTTTTGTTGTTCTGCTCTCAAGCACCTTGAGCATCTAATCAAGAAGGAAAGTGCGCTATATAAATCTCTTGTATTATCATTAATATAATTATATAAGAATATGTTATGTCTTACAATGGCATGTCAACGATGGTAGTTACTCCACCGGCAGCTGCAGCCTTAGTAGCCGTCCTGTAACCTTCCCACAAGGTTCGACCTGGTTCATTAACGTGGACATGACTATCTACGACACCAGGCATCACTAAGCTATCCCCAGCATCTATATCCTGTAAAAAACAAAATAATAAAGCTACATTGTTATCTACACCAACCAAAAGTAGGTAAGTTATTGACAGCATCTATATCCTGTAAAAACATAAGTACAAGCTGCATGGTTACAGATATACAACACCATAAGTAACCTATCCATAGCACCTACATCATATAAACCCTGAAGAATATAGCTATGAGGTTAACACCATCACTATTAAGGTAAGCTATCCATAGCATCTATATCCTGTGAAAACAACATAAGCCACATGGTTACACATCTAGTCCTCTACAACACCATTAGTAAGTAATCTATCCCTAGCATCTATATCCTGTAAAAAACAGCATAAGCCGCATGGTTACACATCTAGTCCTCTAAAACACCATTAGTAAGTAATCTATCCCTAGCATCTATATCCTGTAAACACTAAAGAATAAAGTTATGAGGTTATCTGCAACACCATCACTATGTAAAGTAAGCTATCCAAGGCATCTATAATCTGTAAAAACAACAGTATAAAGTTACTGTACAACTACAACACCATCATTATTAACTTAATTGATAAAGAGATGTACGATTCCTAATACATCAGAAAGTCATCAAATAAATAAATAAAAATAGAGACATTACTTTTTAAAACAAAGTATACAAACCTTTTTTTTTTTTTTTTGGCATGATTCATTATGGGTGAAAACTTGTTTATTTTTTCCCCAAAATATGGACTTTCCCTATTAAATTTACTTACTGTATCTGGATTCCATGATACCCTCTCGAGATCTGAACGGTGAATGGCTGCTATGACTCCATCTTTAATCTCTATGATGGCTGGGGCTACAACCCTTTCAGGTAGCACGACCCTCTGACCCTTGATACGAAGAGAACTCATACTCTTAGATACCCTGCAAATGACGTAATCGAAGATACATATATGTAAATGCCAGTTGTGGTAAAAATTTCAAAATGAGTTGGACCAAAATCCAATCAAATGACCGCCCAAGCATCTGTCTGTAATAAATAAAAAAAATATATGCCAAAGGATTCAAGAACACATTGTGTAATCGCTAAGAAATTAGCAAAACAAGCATAAATTTGTTGGGGCTTTTTGCAAGCAATAACAAAACACTGTCCCACATGTCTTCATCTGTGTTGGTGATCTTCAGTGTGGTTAGTTTGCAGCTTAGATTTCATGATTTCACAAAGTTCAGTTTATGCAACTGTACAAGATCTAGAGCTATGCAGTATAGTAACAATACTGTACAAAATCTAGATCTATGTGGTATAGTGACAATTAACCTTGGTTTATACAGGCTTTCCGATGAAATCAGTGTTTGCTGCGACTTCTTTTATTTGTTAAAACATTTATCTGTTATTCAAGCTCAAGTTCCATAAGTGATCAGCCAAGCTTATCCAACAATTGGTCACCATTTACAGATGATATTCCCTTGGCTGGTGACTACCGTAAGTAACGGTGTATTAACCGCACCTTTTTCTCGGCGGGATAGAAGCAAAAGTCGGGGGTGCGGTTTATACACGGTGACGGGTCTGAGCCGGCCCGCCGTAACCCTTCCCGTACATGTACGATGTATGCCAGTTCACAACACATCGAGTGGCCGGGCGTAGCCGCCCAGGCAATGTCGTTTAGAGGGGTATGAGCCGCGGGTAATGGGAAGCGATTACCGGTATTACGATCTTAATTAAATGTTGTCCATAACAAACGCACCCACCTTCATGACACTAATTTTGACTTTATTCTCGATTCAAAGTAGTGAAGTTCCCTGGCTAATTTAAAAGAGACGCCAAGCATACTCGGTAATATTTTGTCACCGATGAGCGAGAGTTGAGTGAGCTTAGAGATTGCGTTGTAATGTGGTTATAGTGCGACTTAAGCTGGCGCTATTCAAAGTCCCGTTTCGCGCCAGCTTTTTTTTTCCTTCCTGTTTGCTTTTCATAAGATACCATGTAAAACAAGCACGAGGGAGACGGCATGAAGCCGTAAAAAACAACTGGAAAAAATGTCAATTTCTTTGTTTCTTGAACCTTCCTGTATTCCCATATCCAAAATTCATGCTAAGACATTAAATTTCTGAAAATGGTAGTGAGGTTGTGATGCAAGAAATGTGAATGTTTCTTCCTCCTACGCTGGGAAAGCCACATCATAATTTGATGTACTGGCATGACTGATACTGTATCGTAGTTTGCAATGTAATAGCAGTGCTGTGTGTGTGCGCGTGTACACTGTGACTGTGAGGTGAGTGTGTAAGTTGCCAATATTGTCGGGATTGTTCTTTCTTTCTAACAAATGTAGATGAATTGATAAAGAACAGCAGATTTCCGCATACCGGTAATCTCTTTGGATACTTTGAAATCTTAAAATCTTAGATTTTGTTTCTTCGTACCTCAAATATGCATGTAAATGTATTTTTTTTTTTTTTTTTTTTTTTTTTTTTTTAGTCCAAAGTTGGGGGTGCGGTTAATACACGGGTGCGGTTAATACACCGTTACTTACGGTAGACTCAACAAGTCTCAACAGTCTTGTTATTTTTGGTGGGGGGGGTAAATATGGAACTTCTTCCTGAAAAAAAGTAGGCTACTGCTATCATTTTTGTGAACAAAAATACTCTATTTCCATAAACTGATGAGATTTTACCGATAAATGATCAGATTTGTTTTTCAATAGTAACTCTGGGATCATTTACGTTTAGGCCCCTATTTAAATTTCATTCACAAGACTCAAGACTAAAAGAGTGCTCGAAAACAACAATTTTGAGCACTTTTTTCTCGAGGCCCAGTAGTAAAATTGCAGGAAAATTGTCATAATAAATCTTTAAGTCTAACATAGATGGTATAGACCCCCTATTGATAATTTACAGAAAATGGCCTAGTCCTAGAACAAGGCCTAAATTCATGGTAGGATCTAGATCTACCTGGGGCCGATTGCACGAAACGGTCTTTCCAAGGACCGTCTTTCGTGTCGCCCATCTTTTATGATACGCTATAAGCGGAGTGTTTCCGAAATTTATGATAAAGAATATGATTCGTTAGCTTGCTTTTAAATCAGATTTTATACAATTTCATGATATATCACATCATTTTATAAACAAATATTTTGTTAATTTTAA
>NC_054753.1:18062061-18102061 GCF_018143015.1 Lytechinus variegatus
CCCGATTCGGCCAAAGTTCATTGACCCTAAATGACCTTTGACCTTAATCATGAGACCTGAAACTTGCACAAAATGTTCAGTGATGCTTGATTACTATTATGTCCAAGTTTAATGAACTAGACCAATAAACTTTCAAAGTTATGATGGGAATTCAACAGATATCCCCGATTCGGCCAAAGTTCATTGACCCTAAATGACCTTTGACCTTGGTCATGTGACGTGAAACTCATGCAGGATGTTCAGTGATACTTGATTAACCTTATGTCCAAGTTTCATGAACTAGGTCCATATATTTTCTAAGTTATGATGACATTTCAAAAACTTAACCTCAGGTTAAGATTTCGATGTTGATTCCTCCAACATGGTCTAAGTCCATTGACCCTAAATGACCTTTGACCTTGGTCATGTGACATGAAACTCTAATAGGATGTTCAGTAATACTTGATTAACCTTATGGCCAAGTTTTATTAACTAGGTCCATATACTTTCTAAGTTATGACGTCATTTCAAAAACTTAACCTCAGGTTAAGATTTGATGTTGACGCCGCCGCCGTCGCCGTCGGAAAAGTGGCGCCTATAGTCTCACTTTGCTTCGCAGGTGAGACAAAAATCTTCTAAAAACTTCTTTATTTAACTCTTAGCTCTTTATTCGCCTTGAGCACTCTACAGAGTGGATTTGGTGCTTTACATGTCACATTATCATTATTATTAAAATGTATTTGATTAATAGCATGCCTATGAAAATTGTGTACATTGCATAAATACATGTATATTACTACAATGACAACAATGGCATCCAATGGTAACTCTAATGAATCCCTGAATTTGATCGGTTGTTAAAGCATTTCTACCAAAGAAATTACTACTGGATGACAAAGGTACAATGATATGAATTTTTGTGCAATGGGAACCAGATGAGGGGCCTGTCTTACGAAGAGTTGCGACTGACCCGATCAATTGCAACTACAGATGGCGAACAACGTAAACATCTATTATGCCTGTTTGTTCAAAATAATATTTAGCTACAATATAAATCCATGCATTCATTGTTTTCTTGAAAATTTACTGTGCTTCTCTTTGTTTACAAAGGACATTGTGCAAATTTCCTGTAGAAAAAATTATGACACTGAAGGATTTCCATAGAGATACGACTGATTGGATCAATCATGACTCTTTGTAAGAAGGGGGCCCAGATGTGACGAGGAAACAAGAACATAAACAAAGCAGGGCTCCGTAACACAAAGATTAGCGATCAATCGCTAAATGAACTGACCAATCACAATCAATGTTACACACGCATTAGGTTTGAAATACTGACCAAGTACCAATCAGTGCGGTTCTTTTGTATTTGCAATTCATCGCAAATCTTTGTGTTACGGAGCCCAAGTGTAGAAAAATTGGCAAATTTTCCCAATTCATTTACCTTGATAGCACTGAACTCAAGAGCAAGATATTCTCGGAATAGGGAGAGGTGGAGAAGATGAAAAGTTGTTTCCTCCACCGTCGTCGGTCTCTTCGCTTGTTTACCAAATCGTACTTCCTCTCGGAGAAGTGAGAAGTGTGGTTCGTGGGATATCAGTCCAAGCATTATCTGTAGAAAAAAAATATTCATCAATTTATACGAATCTTTATTTGATTATTCAAGCCATTTATCCATCCATACATTTACTTATTTCTATATTTTTTCATTCATTCATCCATCCATCCATCCATCCATCCATCCATCCATTCATTCATTCCTTTATTCATTGTTTGTTCATGTACATGTATGTATTTACTTACTAGTATTATCTATTCATTTATTTATGCAGTTAGGTATGCATTTATCTATTCATTCTTTCATTCATTCATTGGTATATACATGGAAATATTTACCAGCAGCATGTATTAAAATTCCAATGCTGATGCACGCTTTTGTTACAGTGCGCCAAATATACGCCTGTTGCCAAGGTTATCTACGCTATTTTATTAATGAGTCCAATGTTTTTATTCATGAGTCCACTTTTCAAACAGTGGACTCATGAATAAAACAGCGTATCTAAACATGGTAACAGGCGTCAATTTGGCGCACTGTGACAAAAGCGCGCATCAGCATTGGAATTTTTATACCTGCGCCCAATACGCGCTAAATTAAGCATAATTTATACAGGATATCTACATAAACCGTGGATTCAACCGTGGGTTTTCAAAACCATCTTTGTGAATTCAGGCAATAGCGTCTTGGTAAACTCACCAGATCGGCATCCAGTCCATACAAGCAGTGCCTGGTGTTGGGGTCGTAGCCTTTCCTGGCCTTCTCGGCACGGATGAAATCCATGATCTTGTGTTCGCCTTCCCCAGGGGTCTGTAAACAAAATAATGAAGTAAATGAAAAAGGGTACAACTTCAGATATTGAAAAGCTAAATTCAAATCACAAGTCAAGTAAAGGCTTGGTCCCACTGCACTTACGGATGCAGAGAGGATGTAAAATGTAAAATAATCTTGCCATCCGCTGGAAAATGGTTCCCTTGGGTACTCTTTGCATACCGTAGGTGTATCATACGCTCTATATCGATTGACATCCATCCACTGTGAGTTCATTGTCTGGAGTGGATGAAAATGGATGGAGCCACCCCAAAATTTGTGATGATCTGTTGCTTCAGAACCCAGATGTACATGTAGCCTCAACTAACTAGCTTGTTTTCTGCTCTGATAAACCAAATGTTCAGCTTAAACCCCTGATGATATGATGCAACATCAGAATTACACTACTAACTTCATAAGGCTTAACCGGGGGGGGGGGATGGTGCACACTCAGTATATTATGAGTGGTGCGTATGTGCCGCAGAGGGGACCCCCATTATTACACTCAAATTTCCATTCCAAGGCATAGCATTTTTATCTTATTGAGAAAAAGAACAAGGAAAGCCGCTCCAAAGCATTAGCATTTTCTTCTTATCGAGAAAAAAAGAAGAAAGACATCCGATCCAAAGCTTCACATATTTTTTATTACGCCATTCCGGCCACATTGATCCGCTGCAATTTTGGTGAAAAGCGGACGCAGAGCGTTGTTCGACCATCGCGACTGGCGCCGGTGGCGTGCCGCCAGGCTAGCTGCATGCACATATGCCCGTTCAATAGGGATGCATATGCAGGCGACTTGTTCCAAGGACCCCCATTTTCACAAACATTTGTATTCGAAGCTCATTCCGAGGATCCTACTTTTTTACAATAGGCCCGCTCCAGAGTCCCCGTTTTTTTCTCGCCCGCGGCGTATACCTACCACTTTTTTGGTCGAGTACCCACCCCCGGGGCTGACCTCCTAAAGCAGGAGTAAACCAGAAAGAAAAAACAGATTGCACCCACAACTATAATTTACATATGTGAATCATGCGTTCATACCTCATGCCCCGAGAGAAAGATGCGTATGCCTTGCCACTTTGAATCCTGGGTGATCTTCATGTTGACAAAGTACTTTAGTTGTCTCTGAAGTCGGACCATGAAATCAGTACCCGGTGTGATGCAATTGGAATCAAATCGCTTCTCCTCTGGAAGCTTCTCGCCCTTCCTCACAGCCTCCTTCTCTCTCTCCTCTGCCTCGTGAGCAGACCTGTGCCAGCATATGAACAATAAGCAAACAAATACAGTCAAACCTGTGTTAGTGGCCACCTGCCTATAGTGACCACTAAAACTGATTCCAATGGAGGCAGATTGTGTGTATAAGAACCTGTCTATAGCAGCCACCTGTCTATAAAGGCAACATTTTTGGTTTCCTTGGGTGGTCGCTATAGACAGGTTTCACTGTATACGATTTAGAACAATAAATAGTGACCACATGTACAGAAGGACCACCTGTCTTTTCAAGATCACAAGTATAGGGTCCCTTGAATACTACACGTATTTCCAATAGAAACATGTATAACCAGAACCCGTTCATTAGGATCGGCAGCTTTTACTGACCCTTGAACAGTCTATTCAGATTTACCAAATAAGTTATGTACACTGTAGGTTTTTCTGTTTATTTCCAATTCGTCTAATGCCAATTCGTCCAATTACCAACTCGTCTACTATCAATTGGTCTACCCACCGCGTGGTCTACTTTCAATTACTCTAATGCCATTCCGTCTCATAACCACTTGGTCCAATAGCCATTTAGTCCATATTCCATTTGGTCTAATTAAACTACCATAAAGTCTTAATTGTGCAAAATGAATGAAAAGAAAATGGGTATCAGACCAACTGTTTATGAGACAAAATGATCATAGATGAACTGGTGATTAGAAGTGATGATTGGACCAAATGATTTTTGGATGAAAAGTTGATGGACGGAATGGCATTAGACTAAATGAAGGTAGACCATGTCGTGAGTGGACGAGTTCGCAATGGACGGATTGGCAATTTACCGGTCCTTTCTGGTCCTTTCCAAAATCGAGTTCAACCACATTTATTTTTTTTTTTTTTCATGCGAATTCTCATACACACAATCTCCCTCCAACCTCGACTTCCATTCCCTTCATTCTCTTTGGCGTCAAACAGATTAACGTCGCTGGTTAAATATAAACTTTGAATAATGCTGTTTGAAACAATAGTACTAGTAGGGAAAAAAAACAATGATCAAGGAAAAATCACCCACTCATATCCGGTAACATTTTTATGGATTCAGATAAACGTCTTAATTCACTAATGCATTCAACATTATCTAACTTTGTCTTTGTTCCTGTCTCTCTCAAACACAAACATCTCACGGTTCTCACCACTTAAATTTTGAAGTTTATTTGCAACTATATTTTTTATATTTCCAGGTAATCCTCTGCAACAGTTACTATTTCTATTTATTGCTAACAATGTTCTGTAGAATAGCTTTGTCACAATTTTGTGTATGCATGATTGCATACTATACTTTACATGGAATTTATTAAGTCTATGTAAAGCAAATGTGAGCAAAACAATATTTCACATTATTGACAATTCAATGAACGTGAAGTGCATTGAACTTTTCTTCAAGAAATACAAGACCACCCATATCAAATGATATTGCTTGGACTGACCTGAATCTTCTGCCTCTCTGTTGGTTCATCTTAGCTCTGGGTGCTACACCGTCCACGGCCATGAAGAACACCTTGCGCGGTTTGATGATGCGGAATAGAACCTGAAATATTAAGTGTTCAAAGTATTACATTACAACCCCTCCCATACTTCCATGCCATCCACATTTAGAGCACATCCAAAAGAAAACTTTCAATAAGAAGTAAAAGGAGCGTTCATCAACAATGTTTATCTGACACGTTGTCAGATCGGACATATTTTCCTTTGTTTTGACTGAGTGAGAAGCAGTGGTTTCTGACGGTGAATGGTGACTGTAGGATAGTGCCAACTTCATTGGGTGTTTTATCGTGAACACTCCCAAGGTCTCTCGGCAAGTTTGCATCACTTGAAGACAAAATTTACAATGAAATATAAAGTAAGAAAATTACCCCAGGCCTGCCTCTCTCACTTTGCTCTTCTTCCCCCCCCCCTTGGTGTTTGGTACTGCAAAATCATAAAAAAGCCTTGAAAATGAACATACTGAAGCTTTTTGACATGCACATATCGGAGTTACATTGCATGAATGGCTGGAATGCTAGAGCGAAATCAATAATAGAACCAAACGAGACAATGGACGCTAAACAGAGTTTGTAAGATCCCTTGCGTTATTTAAGTTGATTTGCTTCAATTTACGACTGTTGTTTTAGGGTCCATTGTCTCTTTTGGTTTTCTAATACATTGTTTTTACTCTAGCGTTCCCATCATTCGTGCAATTTTACTCATAACTCCGATGAGGGCATGTCGAAAAGCTCCAGTATGTCCGCTTTTAAGGCTTTTTATGATGTTTCCAATAGTGTTGCCACTACAGGGACTTTAGTGAATGAAAATATATTTGTCTAGCGCTGAAAGAAAGATGTTGATCATGAAAACAAAACATGATTTGGACAAAGTGTGGGTATAATATAATTTTTCATGTAAATATGTATATTGAAAATATTAAGCATTGCATTAAAGCACCTGAAAAGAAATGAAGTCTCTTTGAAAGGAATATATCAAATAACATTTATAAGCTACTTCACAAACCTCTATGTAATGAAAGATGGACTTGAACATGGCCTCTTCAGTCATGCGAAAGTGTACATCATCATCATTAGGATGGGTACACGTGTGAATAATGCCATTCATATCCAAGTACAGATTGTCAAATTCAGGAATCTGGAATGAAATAAAAAGAAGTACCGGTAATGTGTGTGTAATTAATTGAGTTTTACAAGTTGTTAATCAATCTTATATGATTATTTACGCCTGGGACAGAACATCACCATCCAAAAGACAAGACCAGCGCTATAACCTTTTTAATCCTCTGCATCCATTTATATCTTCCACAAGGTAGCTTAGATTACAGGCAAGTATGCCACAATCCCAAGTAATCAGGTTCTCCCCACCCCCACCTCCAAAAAATATTGATCATTCGTTTTGCAATTATGTAGTCATTAGACCTCTGTGGCGTTCGTTCTTGGTATCGATCGGCCATTTTGTTTTCAATTTTGACAGAAGGAGAACGAACGAGACAGAAATTTTCCTCTTTTTGAGTGTCCAGTTTGTGCCTTGAAGTCAGGGGTGGTATTCTGGAACACTGTCATAACTTTTGTCATTTCTCTCCGAGATCTGACACCACTATGATTGTCACAAATCGGTATTCTGAACATTGTCTTTTCCCTGTCATATCTCTCAAAGTTCCCGCCCATCTTTTCGGAAGCAAAGCGATCAAAATCATTGTTAATTTCCAGTGGGAGCCCTTCTAGCCAAAAGAAAGGCCCCATGACAGGTAGGGTGTATCCCCATTACAGTTGTTGACATTGCGCAACTACGTATGTATATATATATAGATGCGCTTAATTAAAAAGAGAGACAGGGAGCTGTGAAGGGTTTTAAAGTAGAATTACATGTAATATGTAGGGCCTGACTATAAATAGTAGCATGAAAAATAATTTTGAAAATTGTCATGGATGATGAGTGAAACTAATACCACAATATAATCTAAATAATATCATTATATGCTTGACATTCAGTCGGCAGGGTATCGGGATATTTGGTACTAAAAGATATGACAAAATTTATGACTGCTTCCCCTGTCATAACTTTTGCTTGTAGAAAAGGATTACGCACATTTAAAGCCACGTAATTTTGGTGCACGCTAAAGAGAGGAGACAAAATTTATGACCAAAGTTATGACATCCACCAGAATACCGACTTTGTCATATCTCTGAGAAAAGCACTAGTTCACTGCTACCATCCTGCCTGTGGAGAATGTACAGGTAAATGTAGGACTATGGTACATGTATACCAATGCTGTATTGAGCACACACTTTAAAAACAATCATTAAAATATCACTTTTGTGACCAAAGTTATCAATTTCCATACAGTTGCAATTCAATTTTCATCAGTAACTTTGAATGATTTTTGTATTGACCAGAGCGCTCAAAAACTTGAATTTTGGGCATATATTTGTGTACGCCCTCTATTGGTGGAAAGTAATATAGCAAGAAAAATTTCATTTTTTCAAGCTCTATTTTTAATAAAGAAAATATAATCTAAAGAATCAAATTTACTTAAGAGCCAAGTTATATAATGAAAAGCTGTAATAGAAACTGACAGTGTAAAAAAAATCAAGCATTTGTCCAAAAGAAAAAGAGAAAATAATCCAAACATTGTCAACCTTATTTTGCCACACAGAAATATAGCTGAGAACAAGCTGGAGCTGGAAAAAAAGACTTTGCACCTATATTATAAGTTTTGAAACAACCGGGTCTGGAAAAAAAAGACTTTGGACTTATACATTATAATTTTTAATTAACCGGGTCTGGAAAAAAAGACTTTGCACTTTTGTGCTATATGAAGGCATTTCTATAGGATTTTAGTTTAGAAGGATTTGCTAAATATCCCTTCAAATTTATTACATTTGTGGGTAAATAGGTAAATAGTCATTATTACATTTGTGGGCGATCAAAAATTATTACATTCGTGGGTAAAGTGCATTACATTTGTGGGTGCAAAAGGGGGAAGCTGCACATAAAATCACAATCCTATGGTCATGTTTTCACGTTTATGGTTGGAAAAAGGTAGGGGCTGAAGCCCTCCCCCCCCAACTTCCGCAGCCATACCCTAAAATGTATATCCTTGTCACATTGCATCGGGAAACTGTCCCCATCCCCTTGTTGAACGAGCACGATTTTATGTTGTGAGGGGACGGTATCACGAGTATGATATACTGTTGGAGCTATCCCCACTGCGTGCAAAACGAACTGTGTATCCCAAAGCGTGGGGATTGTATCACGAGTATACTATACTGTTGAAACTGTCCCCACTGCGTACAAAGTGAACTGTGTATCCCATAGCGTGGGGACTGCATCACGAGTATACTATACTGTTGAAACTGTCCCCACCGCCGTGAAAATCAAACTTGATTTCCCATTGAGTGGGGACTGTATCACGAGTATATAATAGGGAGAGAACCCTAGTGTTTATATACAGTGTGTTTCATTTGTGTGTATGTTATCATTTTGCTACAGAGCTGTGCGAGAGTTGGGGACTGTGTTCTGGAGAAAGGAAGTGATTTTCATGCGTTCTGGTAGGTGTGATTCTAATAATCCCCACTTTTGGATTTGGGGACTATATCACGATTATGCCATTTTTTCTGATTTAGGCTTCATTCCTTCATGATTTAGCAAAATTTGTGTTAGATGATGATCATGGTCAATAAAAAGACAATGAAATTAAAAGAATCTCTTAATTGCTTTATTATTACTTAAATCATTTAAAAAGATACGGAGTACCTTTAGAATCCAATGTCATGAATCGATTACAAGAGCAACCTCCTATTCCTAATTGTTGCTGCCGTTGTGCAATGATAGCAATTTTGTCGCCCTCTACGTTCGTGAACGAATTAATAGGGAGATGGATAAAGGATAGGGGGGATAGCCCCGTAAGGAGTACGGGTACACGACTTGTCCAATATGGTTGATGCCCGGGGGTAGATGTATAAGAGAGAGTGGCAGCAATATTAGATGTATAATGAGAGGACTTATAAAGGGAAGATTTATGAAGGGATCAATGAGGGGGCGCGTGATGGAGGACATGTGCAAAGGTATATAATCATGTTGATGATGTTTATGTTTTGGTTAAGGAATGATATACGTTGATATGTATACAGGGATACTGGGAGATTTTTATGTTATGGATGTGAATACTTATACTTGGATACTATTGGATACATGGATACTTGGATACGTGGATACTTGGATACTATTGGATACATGGATACTTGGATACATGGATACTTGGATACTAATGGATACATGGATACTTGGATACGTGGATACTTGGATACTATTGGATACATGGATACTTGGATACGTGGATACGCGGATACGTGGATACTATTGGATACATGGATACTTGGATACGTGGATACACGGATACGTGGATACTTGGATACTATTGGATACATGGATACGTGGATACTTGGATACTAATGGATACATGGATACTTGGATACATGGATACTTGGATACTAATGGATACATGGATACGTGGATACTTGGATACTATTGGATACATGGATACTTGGATACGTGGATACACGGATACGTGGATACTTGGATACTATTGGATACATGGATACTTGGATACGTGGATACACGGATACGTGGATACTTGGATACTATTGGATACATGGATACGTGGATACGCGGATACGTGGATACTTGGATACTATAGGATACATGGATACATGGATACATGGATACTTGGATACGTGGATTCGTGGATACACGGATACGTGGATACTTGGATACTATTGGATACATGGATACTTGGATACGTGGATACACGGATACGTGGATACTTGGATACTATTGGATACATGGATACTTGGATACGTGGATACGCGGATACGTGGATACTTGGATACTATTGGATACATGGATACTTGGATACGTGGATTCGTGGATACACGGATACGTGGATACTTGGATACTATTGGATACATGGATACTTGGATACGTGGATACACGGATACGTGGATACTTGGATACTATTGGATACATGGATACTTGGATACGTGGATACGTGGTTACGCGGATACTTGGATACTATTGGATACATGGATACGTGGATTCGTGGATACACGGATACGTGGATACTTGGATACTATTGGATACATGGATACTTGGATACATGGATACTTGGATACTAATGGATACATGGATACTTGGATACGTGGATACTTGGATACTATTGGATACATGGATACTTGGATACGTGGATACACGGATACGTGGATACTTGGATACTATTGGATACATGGATACTTGGATACGTGGATACGTGGATACGCGGATACGTGGATACTTGGATACTATTGGATACATGGATATGTGGATACGTGGATACGCGGATACGTGGATACTTGGATACTATAGGATACATGGATACTTGGATACGTGGATTCGTGGATACACGCATACGTGGATACTTGGATACTATTGGATACATGGATACTTGGATACGTGGATACGTGGATACTTGGATACTATTGAATACATGGATACTTGGATACGTGGATACGTGGATACGTGGATACTTGGATACTATTGGATACATGGATACATGGATACTTGGATACGTGGATTCGTGGATACACGGATACGTGGATACTTGGATACTATTGGATACATGGATACTTGGATACGTGGATACGTGGATACACGGATACGTGGATACTTGGATACTATTGGATACATGGATACTTGGATACGTGGATACGCGGATACGTGGATACTTGGATACTATTGGATACATGGATACATGGATACTTGGATACGTGGATACGCGGATACGTGGATACTTGGATACTATTGGATACATGGATACTTGGATACGTGGATACGTGGATACTTGGATACTATTGGATACATGGATACGTGGATACGCGGATACGTGGATACTTGGATACTATTGGAAACATGGATACGTGGATACTTGGATACTAGCTATTGGATACATGGATACTTGGATACGTGGATACGCGGATAAACTGATACGTGGATACTTTGGTACTATGAGGGAACATCAAGGAGTTCCTGATACTCTAGAACATGGAAGCCACATAAAAAAGTACATGATACCAAAATAACTTTTAGAACGAAGCATCACACACCCTAATTACCCTTTCTGCCAGATAATTTACATCGTTTTTAATTTGTATTTTTCTTGAGAGAAAGATAGAAAAGGGTACTTTAGTGAATTGTTCCAAATTGGCTGCTCTCTTTATAGCGAAACATGTATCAATTGCCTAAGCCCATATTATTACAATTTGACCTTTTTAGAATTGATTTTATTTAATTAAGTTGATTTCAGTAAACAAAACATAAATAAACTATTTGGATTATTAAAGATTTTTCAGTAAAGGCTAATATAATAACATGTACGAATATGCAGCTTATAAAAGGTGAAGTCTATACCCAAAATATTATTGATTTGAATCAGTAGAAAAATAAGTAACAAGCCAATTTCATCAAAAAAAATATGTAAAATAAGAAAGTTATGCCTTTTGAAGTTTTTGCATATATTACGCAACCAATTACAATCATGTACAGCTCAGTGATAAGTAATAAGACACGAGCAACAGATCGATAACAACAAAATAGTAAGAAAGGGGATATTAAGAACGATATACCACACTGAGACGTTTTGGTTATATTGAAATAACCAATCAATTTCAAAACATGTCGCATAGAGACATATTTGACATGGTTACAATTCGACGATTAATTTCACCCCGTCCTGCTTGTGATTGCAACGAGACACATCGTATAGGGCCTACATCACAATCCCTTTTTTAAACAAATTAATTTCATTCAGGGCTATGTCTTGTTGCGCTTTTATCTCGTTGTTTAAAAAGCGCTAAAGAACCAATTTTACTTAAACACTTACAGATTCGGTCATCGGATTTAAGCAGTCATTCCTACTCCCTGGGTGTATCTTAGCCATTCGTCAATGTGAATGTCTCGTTCTGATTATGAATTATCTAATATGAGTCGTTCTATTTATCATTTTTAACTTAAAACTAGAGATTTAATAGTTCAAAATTGACCTGATAATTAATTTTTTTTGTCCGATTTTTTAAGAAAGATGTGAGTAAGAAGTAAAGGAGTGAATATAAAGTTTTGTGAATGAGTTATTGCATGAATGGCATACATTGTATAATTTATTTTTTTTCAAAAATTATAGAAAGAATGAACTTGATGAAGAGAAAAGGAAAAGAGGGAGAAGAGAATGAAGAAAAATAGGAATAAGAAGTAAGGGAGTGCAATAAAATTTTTGTGAATGAGATACTGCATCATTGGCATATAAATTACTTATTTAAAAAAATTATCTTCCTACTTATACATCCAGAAGACTTTCAAAAGAGCATGGAGTACTAGAACTGCATTTGTAACAGAACATCGGCATGCAATGACGCCTTTGATATAATATTTCGTTTTAAATTGGATTTGACTTTCATTGGTTGGTTATTATGTGAATGTCTCGTTCTGATTATAAATACGAATAAGTATTAGTCCTATATGAATCGTTTTATTCTTAATTCTTTATTATGAAATGTAATTTCTAATATTTCATGAATTTATACCTAGATAAAAATTGAATAAAGTGACCGGTTTATGAAAAGACATGACTTTCTTAGCGCTATTTGAAGTGGTGAAGAGGAATGTTATCTGACTAAACTTAGTGATTCGAGTGCAAAGCGCGAATAAAAATATGTTATAGGGCCTATTGCGATCAGAAATTTCATATTTTAATCACGTTTTGTATATACACAAGCGCGTATTTTGTGTGGAAATCGTATTTTGCTCCTGTGTCCCGGCGTCCCGACAAACCCCTTCCCGGGACGCCTATTTGTCCCGTATTTCAGAATATTGAACAAAATATAGTTAATACATTTAAAAGTGGCGAATTTTCATTAAATAACCAACAGCTGACGAAGCAGGGACAACAATTAAATCGATAACTGTGAACTTTTGCAAGTTCTGCGGTGATTTCTTGCTAACCTAATACATTGCAAACGAACTGGCCTCCTGCCTGTGTGTGGCAGGCTACTAGCTAGGCATGGAGGATCGAAGCAAATTCTCAATGGTGCAAACATCTCACATGACAGTTTTTCCACCAAAATAATCACAAAATCGGCGGGAAATTCTTATAATTATACTATGGATTCTCAGATTAATGATTTGGAGATGTAATCGGAGGAACATGTTATTGACTTTTCATAGATCTAGTTGTTTCAGCTTTCGTTTTGAGTCTTGGTGTGCACGATGCTGCGATGCTTCATCTAATTTTTAAGTTTGACAATATTTTCACTTTGAAATTTTATTCATTTCTAAAACATTTTATGTTTAAAATTTTGAAAATACATTAAAAACACCAAATAAAATTAAGATTTTTATTAGATGATTGGATTTTTTTGTTTACTTGAAGTTTGAACTTTCCCTTTTTCTTTATTTTATATATACCCTATATCCTTTCTGCTTGCCTTTTTTGTTCCATCTATCTTTCTTTCCAAGACATTTTCTTTTCTCTCTCTCTGTCTGTTCATTTTTCTTTCTTTCCTTCTTTATCAAATATACTTTTTTATTTCCTTCATTCTTTCTTTCCTTATAATTACCTTGGCATCCTTCTCTCTTCGTCTCCTGTTTCTTTTCGTTCTTTCTCTCCTTCCATTATTTTCTCTTTTTTCGTTCTCTCCTCCTAGCTTCATTCTTCCCTTCCACTGTTTATTCCTTTCTTTATTTTTCCCTTCTTATTCTTTTCCCTTATATTTACTTTCTTTCTTTTGTTTCTTTCTTTCAAAGAATGAAGGAAACATGTTTATTTCCTTCATTCTTTCTTTCCTCCTTCTTTTTCTCACCTTTCCCCCTTTAATTCCCTCCTTTATTTTGTCTTTCAGACATTTAGTAATCTTCCCTTCCTTCCTTTCTTTCCTTCTTTCTACATTCATTTCAAAGAATGACGGAAACCTTTTTTTATCTCTTTTATTATTTCTTTCATCCTTCTTTTATTCTAACTTTCTGTTATTTTTTCTGTTTTCCTTTATTTTCTTTCCTTCCAATCATCTCTTTTCTTTCTCTCCTTCGATCATTCTTTCGTTCACCTTCCCTTCTAATTCTTTATATTTTTTTTCAAAAGTCTTATAATTATACTATGGATTCTCAGAAGCCCACACTTTGTGTGGGTGGGCTTCTTTGTTGATCTTCGTTTGTCAATTGTCCCGTATTTCATTTTGTGAAATCTGGTCACCCTGGACTCTCCCTTCCTTTCCCCCTTTTTTCCACAAACATCCCAGATGCCCGGCCGTATCCTCGTATCCACATATCCGCGTATCCTCGTATCCATGTATCATCGTATCCATGTATCCACTTATCCTACGTATCCACGTACGTATCCCAGTAGTATCCACGTATCCTCGTATCCATGTGTATCCACGTATCTTAGTATCCATGTATCCACTTCTGTCTCAAAGACTTATTAAGTATAAAGTTCTGAAAAAGTACGTCGTATCCATTGTTTTTCTCGTTTTAAAATCTAGAGATTTTTGTAATCGATTCATGACATTGGATTCTAAAGGTAAGCCAAAGATACAGAAATAAAAAAAATTGTGATGGTCATACATTTTGATTAATATTAGCGTCACACAACTTATAATTCGCTTTAGAAGTACATGGTGATTTAGCTCATGTGCTATTCGAACACAACTATCAAGCAAACGTGATACTACCTATTCACTTGCGTGAATAAGAAATTGCACAAGCAGATAATGAATGGTTTCTGAGTCGACTGTCAAACACGGCAAAAAGAAAAAGAAGCATTAATACATTACCTGGTTCTCTTTAACCACTTCACTTAGACATGGATAACGTTCACTCTGCCACCGATAGAACTTGGGGACCCCCATCTTGATGACAATCAATTGATAAAAATGGCCTTATCCTGAAAATCTTTCTTCTTTTCGAGTACCGTCCCGAGCTATCTTTGTAGTTGCACAACAATTGCAAAACCTTCAAAACACAGCGTCTCAGGAAGTACGCCATCTACGTTCGTTTGCGATTAGGAGAATTCGTACAGAGGGGAGGGGGGGGGGGCACTGATCTCTCCACTTAGTGGAGAGATCAGTGATGGGGGCGGATCCAGGGTAGCTAGTGTACTAAATGTATGGGCCTTGGTACTGTTTTGAGAGTTATAGGGCAGGGATTGAAATAAAAATGGGTGTACACTTTTATTGAAGGAAAAAAGTGGATGTAGCCCCCATGCAGCCATGCTCCCATTCGTGACCCTTTAGTTTGTGTATCGGGGGCCTATAATTTCAAAAGGATTGGGTGAATCAATAACCGATAGACTCTATCACATGGGAAAATTACCAATCCGCTCTGTTCATGAATTCGTTTTCCCCTTCGATTGAGATCGGTTGAATCTTCAACACCATGCACCCTAACTACCATTAGAAAGATTTATCAGATATTATGGCTAGGGATCATTTTTAGGATATATATATTTTTAATGATAGCGCCGTTAAAACCAAACAACAGATTAATATATTAAAACAAAATTCAAGCGCCATTCGGGAGAATACTATACTCATTTTTGGTGATTATCAAAATAGGAGGACAAAAAGGGAAAAGATGGTCCAATTGCATCAAGAAGTGTGTGCAGGAGAAGATTTGAGATCATCAAATAAAAATTAATTAAAATAATGTTATAGATACAGTAATGGGTTGAAAATGTATTTATTTAACTAATCTTACAGTTCCTGGATTTTTTTAAACAATTTGTAGACATTCAACCAGGATTATCAAAAGGAATACGTCGACTCACTGATTAAAGTATTGTGTTCATCTTGAAATAAAATTGAGAAATTAAGATGGGAGAAAGAGAGGGGGGGGGAGCGGGAGAGAGACCGAGACAGGGGGGGGGGGGGGAGAGAAACAGACCAGGTGACGTAACATAAGAAGACATTGCACACGCATTTTTAGTTTTTTATTTTAATAATCATTTATCGTTTATTTTGCACACACGTCCTTTTAAGTCTTTGACCAACATGCACTCAAATATACGCAGAAAAATACACTGAACTTTGTGAATATACCAATGTCACGCGATAAGAGTATAAGATCTTCTTACAGGTGCAACTTTGCACCTCTGTGATAGTATAAAATGTGCAATCTGTAAACAGGTGAAAGTGCCACCCAAACAGACAGACGCATGCAAACATGACAAACTGAATTAAGATGCATCCCATCGGGACATCAGGCTGCACCTTCAAACTTATTTTTCGTTGAGAATGATTGTGAGGTGACGCGACAATCGCTCCTGCGACATTTTCTCAGGGGCCCGTTGCAGAAAGAGTTGCAATCAATCGCAACTCAAAAATTCACGCGCAACTCGATTTTCAACCAGTCAACAGCGCGCATTTGGGACTTGCGATTGATTTTTTGACTTGCGTTTAAACGCAACTCTTTCTGCAACGGACCCCTGGTCTCAATACCACAGAGGGCATAGGGCTAGAGTTCGGATGGTACCACAGTTTTGGGTTCAGACTAATGTAATGATAAGAATTGAGGGTTTATTTAGTTTTTAAGGTTAGTATGTTTTATGTTTGGCCTAACGTGCCGATTTTCCATCGGATCTGGGGAGCGTTTCATGAAAGCACTTGTCGGACGTTTTATCCGACATGTCCTGTTTTATCCGACAGTTACCATAGTAACAGTGCTTGTCAGCCAATCAAAATCAAGGAAAGTTGTCAGATCTGACAACTTGTTGGACAGAAATGTTAATGAAACGCTCCCCAGATGTCGCCGGAGCAAATGTCATGGAACCGATTATGAGTCGGATCATGAGACCTGGGGCCCGTTGCAGAAAGAGTTGCAATCATTCGCAACTCTAAAAATCATTCGCAACTTGATTTTCAACCAATCAACAGCGCGCATTTGGGACTTGCGATTAATTTTTTGGCTTGCGTTTAAACGCAACTCTTTCTGCAACGGGCCCCAGGGCCCCGTCTTACAAAGAGTTGCGATTGATCCGATCAATCGCAACTATGGACGGCCAGCAAGGTCAACATCTATTATTCACGTTTATTCAAAATATTTTATACCTATGATGCATATTATGCATATTGTTTTCTTATAAATTCACTGTTCTTCTTTTTGTTTACAAACAACATTGTGCAAATTCCCTGTAGCAAAATTTATGACACTAATGGATTTCCATAGAATTACGATTGATAAGATCAATCGTAACTCTTTGTAAAACGGGCCCCTGGTGTCTTCAGGTCACGGTCAGAATTAAAGGCCTATATACTTTTATCAGTATATACAAAATTAACAAGACATTTATTGAGGGCAATAGTGAGAATTACAAACGCGAGGTACTAAAAGGAGAAGTTGACCATGACGAAAACTTTGTTGTAAAATAGCCAACAAAAAAATAATCTAAATATATTGGTGGAAGTTTGAGAAAAATCCATTCAAGAATAATAAAGTTATTATAATTTTAAGGTTTTTATTTGTGACGTCATCAACGAGCCACTTTCCTATATATCGTACGGTTAAAAAATTAAATGAAATGTCATTTTCTCAAAATTGAAAATGTTTTTTTTTTGTTGTACGTTCAGTATATCAATACACAAATGATTCAATACCTGCTCCTAAATAGAAAATGAAATAAGTCGTGATAACGAACAATTAAAAATGAAATTTATACCAAAAAAAAATCATTTTTTTTTTAGAAAATGACATTTCTTTGAATTTTTTAACCGTACGATATGTAGGAAAGCTGCTCGCATAATGACGACACAGATTAAATAATTAAAATTCTAATAATCTTTGATGGATTTCCTTACACCACCGATAATATCTTTTATTATTTCTTTCTGCTGTACCATGATAAACTTTTTGTCAGGGCGAATTTCCCTCTCACTTTGGAACACAGCTAAACACGAGGCATAGCCGGGGCGTTTGGACTGTTTTAAAAGTACCAAGTGTGGTTTATTAGTCTAATACCCGAGCAAAATGATGATGAATTAATTTTTAGAAATTAATGATAAATGTAAAAAATAGAATATTTAGCGCTTTTTGTCAGAGGATGCAAATAAAAATGCCATATAGGACAAACTGAACCATCCTCAACTCGTCATGATAACCATGGATTGTAAAATTGAAACAAGTCATTTATACCAGTAATCAGCTAATATGTTTCCAAGCTAAAAAAAAATGATCGATATCAGCCAATCAGAGGTGTCGTGGCCGCGTGGTCTAAGGCGCCTGACTATACATGGAAAATCCGGGGTTCGATCCCCGGCCGCGGTACCTATGCCAGTGAGCAAGGCACTTAATCGGCAATGCTCTTTTATCCTGCATTAAAATGAATGAAAATGCTAATACGCATTCTTCATGTTCTTAGTAACTAGGTGTGCATTTGCATTGAAGAAACATGACTAGGATCCCCATTACCATTATAGCCTGACAAAGGCACGTTTCAAAGAGCATGATACGAGCAGGTGCACGTGTCAACTTGCGAATTTGAAACGATCAAAACTCTTTAATATTTTATAGTTTTAGACACACATTATTACTTTATTACTTTACATTATTACTTTGATGTATCCAACCACGTTTGATACATCGTGAGACAACTGGTTATTTTTTGTTGTTTCGCCAAATTTTCTATATATATTTTCCATACTGCCTACTTTATTCATCATTTTCATTTTTAGTGGGTTTTTTTTATCAGTGAATAAATTATACAATTAGTAGTTTCTATTTGTCCCATTCTTGTAGCTTAAACATTTAAGTGATATTCATGTTATATCATTTATGTAAAAATATTTGTTCATTTATACTACCAAACATTGCGTGACATTTTTTCTATTTTCGTGTATGGTATGATGAATTCTGTTGTAATTTTTGTTTTTGTTTTCATTATGTCAATGATGAAAAACAGCTTTATGCTTATCTTCGTACTTGGATAAATATATCCTAACTGATAAATAAATACATAAATAATTAAACAAATAAATTACTCTTAACACGATATATTTCTCTCAAGACAAATTCTTACAAACCATTATCAACTTAAAACCCAAATCAAATAATACAGACATTATTTTGAAATTTGGTACACACTGACCTTTATGCAATACATTTTCTCTTTACAATAAAATAAAATCTTCGTTTAAAAGTTGATTAATCTCCATTAAAATACTATAGTAGGCCCATGCATAAACCTACACAGTTGGTTATACAAAGGCCTCATGGGCTATGGGGGGGTGAAATGACGGTGCGATTCTTATCCGACAAAAGCTGTTTTATCCGACAGTTGTCATAATGGTTACAATCAGACTCCTAAGCCCCCAGACAATCAAAATAAAATTGTTAATTTATCGGATGATGAAACACTGCCCAGATCTTCATATCAAATTTGAAAGAATTTTTTTTAATTGCTAAAAAAAAACATTTTCAATTTAATTCTATGAAATTTACTTGTTGCGAAAATTTTAAAGAGTTCAGCATGTTCCCTTCATACAGTTGAATTATTGAGGATACACTTCGTTTCTCTTATCAGCCACAGTAAAACCCACATCCACAGAGAGCAAGACCACTCTAAAACCCCCGAAATATCATGAAGCTTGCTAAATCTTTAAAGGGGAATGAAACCTTTGGAACAAATAGGCTTGTGTAGAAACAGAAAAATCAAAGAATAAGAATAAAGAAAGTTTGAGAAAAATCGGACAAATAATGAGAAAGTTATGAGCATTTGAAAATTGCAATCACTAATGCTATGGAGATCCTCCCATTGGCAATGCGACAAGGATGTGTGATGTCACTGATGAACAACTTTCCCATTGGTGGACTATAAAATGCCCTCAAAATGTCTCTTTTTGCTTTTTCTTATGATGATACAAACTCTTTATCCATGATGTATTCTTCAAAAATATGTATTACATGCCCTCATGTAGAAAGAACATATGATCTATGGATAGATGTGATAAAAGAGGCAATTCAAGTGAAATATATACTAAAGTAATGGGAGAGTTGTTCACAAGTGACATCACACATCTTTGTCGCATTGCCAATTTGCTATCTCCATAGCATTAGTGATCGCAATATTCAAATGCTCATAACTTTCTCATTATTTGTCCGATTTTTCTCAAACTTTTGTTGATCTGTTTCTTTGATTTTTCTGTTTTCACACAAGCTATCTTGTTCCAATGTTTTCATTCTCCTTTAAGTGGCCGTCCAAAGAAAATTCAATGAAATCAGGGGTCTTTCAGGATTCCGAACCGATCATTCAATATGGTCTTCAATGGCCTTTAAGCTGTCTCTAAACTAACTTTCAAAGGTCTTGTTATGTCTTTCCATGATCTTTCGGCAGTATCTCAAATTTACTTCGCAGATATCACTCAAAGACCAGGGTAAGAATAAAGAATGTCGTAAGATCATTTGTTGCATATACAGTATCTCGGAAAGACTATTGAAGAACCATATTGACAGATCAGTATAGGACTAGTCTAAGTTCAGCAAGACAAGAAGTATCAGTCAGTCTGCCAGAGTCTTTCCACTGATTTTCGGACTATTCCAGAGACCACATATTTCAGCCATCTTGGACACTGCTGAAAGACCTCTAAAATTTTCGGCCCTCCAAGGGTCTCGGCATTTTTTTTCTTGGAGGGGGGGGGGGGGGGTGGCTAAGCCGACCAAAAGGGGACGATTTTCTTCTCTGAATTAAATAGCGTTAGATGACCCAAACCGTCTATTTCCAATGCTCTTCGTTCTCAATCTTCTTCTTTTTTTCATTATTTCTCTCTTCTCTTTACAATTCTTCACTATTTGTCAGATCAGTGTGTTTCCTGATGAGAGTGGCCTATTTTCACACCATGGCTACCTGAACCCTTGGTTGGTTTCTCTTAGTCTCAATGTCCATGAAGTCAACCTTCTTATGAGTCGATAATGAAATACCGGACTCGCTCTTCTCATCCATTGGTGATGACCTAGTCAAACCAATGTCAGACCTTTCTAAAAAGTCATCGTCTCTGGTTGGTTTGGACGTCGTTCTTGCCCACTTTTTGGGGTATATTACATAGAGATTCCCGTCAATCGAAAATCCGCGCATGCCAGTCAGTGGGTAAGAATTAACCCCTACCAGTGTAGACTTCGGGAGTCCCTTTCCCAGTGAAACTGCTGTCGAAAGCTCTTTAGGTTCCCCATTTTTGTGCAAACCTATTTCGTTTTTTGTCGAATATGTCTGCCTCGGTTCTTCATTTGAATTGTACTCTACGCTTTCCTCGACACCATTAGCTGTGCCTAACGACGAATGTTTGGACATGGTGAAGTTGTCGTTTACTTCGGAAATAACATCTTTCAACTGGATTTGGAGATTATTTGGGGACGCTCTGAGAACTCCGGATAAGTTTACATCGTTTTCACTTTCAGTTAACCTGTCTTGTCTCTTAAGAGGAAGTGTTTTCTTGGAAGTCCTGATTTCAATGTGACCATTTCCCAAAGTATCTATTGATTTGACCGGTATGCTGCCAGCCCCTTCGCTTTGAGTGTCCAAGCAATCCAAATTTTCTTCAGAATTCTTCTCTGCATTTTCTTCGACGCCTATCTGGGAGGCATTGTCATTTGCAGTTAGAGGTAAATGGTTATTGTCACGTCCATTGTTACTAGATAATATATCTTCTGTATCTATGAATCCCTGGTTAATATGTCCCTGCATGGCTTGCTCAACGTTGAGCCACTCAGGTGTTTCCAGTAGAGGATCTGCGGTCTTTTGCTTTCCATCAGCCGATCGCTCGACCACATCTCCGACCTTTTCTAACGTCCGAGGGGTAATGTTCTCACTCGAGTCGTCTTCATCTGCGACGTAAACTTTGCTCACAGAATTTAACCCATTGTCCAGTGAATTGACCCCTGAGGCACAAAAATCTTGCTGTTCATTAGAATCACTTTCCTCCAAGGATTCCGTATCGTCTTCGTGAAACATTTCTTCTGCATTTTGCCTTTGTATCACCGAATGAGTTGAAGACGCCGACCGTCGGACATCCTCCTGTAATTTCCAGTTTGACATTATCTGGGCATTTGTCTTTGGCATTCGATGCACCTTCTCATGCTTTGTGTTAAGCATCGAAGGCAGATTGTGCGAGCTCCTACTGCAATCTAAACCAGCTTCCTCTGCTATTGGAGCTAGAAATCGATAATCAATTCGGTTACTTCTTTGGGAAAATATTGGTTGGACATCATCCAGGTCACCTATACCCTCAGCTGGCGTGATATTAATAACCGGTATCAGGCGACTAGGGGATTTCGTGTCGACCATTTCATCTGATTGTAAGGTCTGCCTTTCATTGTCATGCCGCTGCGAATGTGATAGCATTGCCTGTTGGAAAGCTAACGTCAAAAGGTGAGGATCTGACGCTGATGGGCCATGGATCCGGATATCTTGCTCTCGTACCCCATCTCTTGATAGAGATATATCACTGTCGCCTATCGACAAATCGTCATGAGACTCCTTGCCAATTAGTCTTTCTCTCCGCGAGTCTGTTTTCGTACCCAGAGATTGTGGTTCACTACTTCGTAGTAACTTTCGTCGATTTGAACGCCCCATTATCCTTCCTCTGATTTCAGCTTCAAATCTGCTGAGTTCCTCGTCCTCCATGTCTCCGTCACTTCCACTTTCCATGCTGTCCATAACCAACCCGGCCAAGTTGGGTCGTGTTACATGCGCCAAATTTGGTCTCAGGGGTCCTTTGCCATGAAATACCGCGTCACCATCTCTATCAATGTCGTTTTCGGTGCCATAATTTTTTACAGCTGCACCATCTTCGCCTACCACAGAGGATTCCACGAACTTTTGAGGCGGTTCCTGGATGTAGAAGATTCTTTCAACAGTTTCATTTGACCCTTGACCTGGCATATTGACCGGAAGTGTGATGAGGTACCCTCCAGCTTGGTCATCATCTGAAGGATCATCATCATCCTCATCATCTGGATAACCATCTCTTGGGGATGAACCTTTGATAGAATAAAGAATAATATATGACCTATGAAATTTACACGCTCTTTTGTAGCATAATGTTATGATAAAAAGTATTCATATTTCATTCTCAACTTTCCTTTTTACATGTGCATCTCGGAACTGTTCAAGGAATCTCCTTCAAATTCCCTTGAATGTTTTATTTTTCATTCAGGAGGCACCCATATTTTTTGTTAATATCATTGGATTTAAACTTCTTCAGTTATTTACCTTGTTTGGTACCGTCATTAGTGCAATCTATTTCGAAATGTCGAGACATTATACCTTCTCATTTTGACACATCATCCTTATTACTTTGACATGTTGAGATACGTTAATTCGCCTACAAAGTCTAAAGGTAGCATATCGAGATGGTAAGATACGCTATCTTGCCAGGGGCCAGTTGCAGAAAGAGTTGCGATCAAACGCAACTAAAAAAAACCCTCAAGCAACGTGATTTTCAGCCAATGAAGCATCCGTACTCGGAACTTGCGCTTGATATTTGGACTTGCGTTTAAAAGCAATTCTGTCTGCAACAGGCCCTAGGTCGGCTCTTAAAAGATACCATGTCGACATGATGTGATGCGTTATAGTGCAAATCGGACACTATGCTATTCAAAGACAGGACACCCCTAGGCTATCTTTACTACTTATTGTTGTCTGATAATCTATGATTATACCTTGACTTGAGCTACTCCCACGATCACCCCTTGGCGAAATACTCTCGTTATCATCCCTCAGCGAGCCGCCATCAAACGACCTCCTGCATACCAATTCGCCATTCGCTCCTGCAGATAGCAAATAAATCTTAGAATCAGTGGGTAGGATTCCCGGAGACGAGGTTGGCGGGTGGGCGTCATCCAACGTAGGTTGGGTGTGGCTTTCAACTTCGGCTTTAATCACATTTAAGCGCCCATTGGGTGTGGCTGCTTCATCAACTGGCCTTTGCTGAGATGCGCTGATAATGTATTGTTCACTTCGATCCCTCGTTCTAGGAATTCCCAAGTCTACAAAAGGCGTCATGTTGTTGACTCTGCAGATTAAAGGAAGCACAAGAAAGAGATGATGTAGAAGACTTAATAAAAAAAATGAGCAATGTGACAAAATTATCCCGACAAATTTGTTTTCCAGAGCATAAAACTCTCTGTTTAATCATCTTATATACTAATCCAAAATCATTAAAAAAATCAACTGTAAATAGATGTGTCACCTTGTAATGCTGACGACCACCCAAAGAATATATTTTTTTCAAAATAATCATTACATTTCGATTTAGAATCCCTTTGTACATAATAATTACTGAAAACTAAAAAAAAATTAAGGAAAAGAAAGAAAAATATCAAGGGAAAGGGGTACGTTTGCTGAGTTATAAGAAGTTCATGTTTTCATGGAATTTTTTTGGGGGGATAGCAAATTTTGCTACCCATTATCGTGCTAATTGACTGTTTTTGTGACGTACTAGCTAGTGTTGCAAAAAGGGCATAAAGTATTAAAAGGAAACGAGGCAAGGTGTGATTTTAAGGATTAATAATAATGTTGGGGTTTGCTGGAAGGGACTCGATGTCATCAAATGAACTGGCAGGGATTTGCATTGCTTGCACGTATGTGCTTACGATGACAGTTTACCTGATGATCATGAACATTTTTTTCTTTTTCAAAGAAAGTCTTTATTCAATATTTCTCCACGACGCATATAAACAAATGCAAAATGTATGTGATACATCAAATTCAATATCATACGTATACACAATACATAATTTGAATAAGCTCGATGTGCCTCGATTCATCAAGATATACAATAAACTTATTTTGTTGCATGTGCATAGTTCGTTCTATCTCATGCTGATACTTTAATTTCTTTTGAAATGATGAGAATGATAAGTTTCCTTTTAAACATTTAGTTGAAAAGATATAATATTTGGCATATAAAATATCAAAATTAAAAGAAGAATTTCCAGCTGGTATGCCAAATACAAAGTCATTAAAAGATAATTTTATTTCACTTTTAAGAGTGTATTTAAAAAAAATCGACGAGTAAGGGGACATTCCCAAATTAAATGAGGAATAGTTTCCAATAATCATGAACATACCTTTGTCCGTTTTCTGATCTTATGATTCGAGCTTGGCAATCCTCACATCTGACGTCATTAGGTACGTCATCTGTTTTTTAAAAGCAAATATGTTTTTTTTATATAGTGCATAATCAAAATATTCTGACATAACTCTAAAGTTACAGTGGAATTCTCGAGGTCTTCGGTGCAAATATACAATATCGGGCAGGAAATGGCTTTATTAGGCGGTATGTAAGCTACTCAGAACTGGTGACCATCTCGTTTGTATAACAAGATACCCAAAACCTAACGTGGAAAAGGGTCCTCGTTTTTGCATGAACCAAAAAATATTTCCTATGATTCTCGCAAAGCAGGGGGGAGGGCACACTTATGTATGAACGGCATATTTACATATAAAAGAATGACTATGACTCTTAATAGTCATGATATGGGGGGGGGCAGGCAGGAAATGCCCCCTTCCTGGATCTGCCAATGGACAAAGTTGCAAAATTTCTTCTATTAACTAAATGAATACATAGCATAATAAAACTTATATACTGATATATTTCAATTCCTATTAGCAAGATTTGACCAATGCGGTGATGTCAATACCGAAAGAAATTGGGAATGTACGACTCTCTGTGACACTTTGATCTTTGTGAAACACCCAAATGAGACCATTTAATCATGAGTGATAGATATTCTATTTACCAGAGTTTGTTAACAAGTTGAATAATTTATGAAAAGGGTAAAATAAAGATTTGTTTCTTTATCGTATACACGGCATTTTAGAAATTCAGATGGTAGTGCAATTTTCCACAGATGTAATGGATTTGATTGAATGAAATATAATAACTGGCTCTTTCATATAATTATTTTATTGAAAATAATCGAAACTTTGAAATGTCATAACTTTTCTTATTTTACATCCGATTTTGATGAAATTTTCAGCATTGTGCTTGTCTGATTTTTCTCTATTGATTCAAATCAACATTTTTTCTGAGGTGGACTTGACCTTTAAGCATGATACGAGTCATGGAATTGATTGCAAACAAAAACACCCTTACCCTCACGCGCCCTCACGCACACACACACCCTCACACAAACGCGCACACCCTCGTAGCCACAAACGCACACACCCCTCACACACAAACACGCATTCACCCTCAGGCATATCCCCGCAGACCCAGCGTTATCTCACACCAAAGAGTGTATTGAGATATTTCCCTGTACGCGCAGAGTATGAATTGGTCATTTGCTGCGTTTGCAAATCCTAAGCATTACTTTATATCCATCATAATTATGTTTTTAGGCTAATGTATGCATGTGGGCCAACAAGTTTGTTAACAAATAGATTATGGTTTGATTGCGTGGGCCTTTGATGTGGTATTTCGGCTGTGCAGTGCGTGGGCACCCTACTATTACTTTGTAAACTGTGAATTTTATGAAAAATTGCATGGCCATGATGATGTATGCATGTGTGTGTGTGTGAGACGGATGTGTTTATTTACATAGGCATGTGAGGGTACGTAATAGGGAGTAGGGGTGTGGGTGTGTGTTTAGGGGCGTGTGTATTGGTGTAGATATGTAAGTCGGCATTTGCATGGCCATGCACATAATGTATATTTATGTATACTTAAAAATGCAGAAAAGACATTCACACAACTCCACACACTAAAAACAAACAAATAAATAAAATCCCCTGCGGATTTCTTAGTACTAACAGCGTACAGTACAAGGTCAGGGGCATTTCGAAGGGGATCCAGGGGGGGGGGGGGGGGGGGTTGAAGTAATGTACATTGTTTGTTTTTGCTATTCAGATAATTTAGGAAGGCAAAGTGCCCCCCCCCCTTACTTGCCAACCGTAGATTTCCTGCTAGTAGCAGGGGCCGCGGAACGGTTTTCAAAGTGGGGGGGCTGACCATGCTAAAAATCACAATCGTATGGTCATTTTTGCGTTTTTGTACACGGTTTTGGAAAAAAGTGGGGGGCTGAAGCCCCCCAGCCCCCCCCCCCCGGTTCCGCGGCCCCTGAGTAGCAATATTCAAGGTAAAATTCCCGCAGTGTTTTTTTTTTAGTGTGCATGAGGTCTTGTGATTATCTTTTCTGATGACTTTAAAAGAGAGTTGCAAAGGTGCACTTATCATGAATATATGCAACTATTCTAGCACCAGGTTGAAGACAGAAGGAAATCATTTTATTCCCTTTTTCAGTATCCTTTTAAATTCCAACCGGTTTCCATGGATACGAGGAAACCTTATATTGCAATGGATTTCACCCATGAGGAGACATTACCACAGCTCAATTCGTTCGAAGTCATATTTCAAATTGACGTACATAATCGTGGTTTGTAAGTTAATCCAAGCTTGGTTTGGATACATACGAGTTACATCTTAAACTCTTATACGATTTCAGACTAAACTATTTCATAAATGACGTTACAGGCATTACTAGCGTACCTACGAGAAGTTGAAGACTTTTTTTTTGCTTGTCAATTTTCTTTCTGCTGTGAAATGTCCTTTATATCCTGTAGAGGACCTTTTTTGTAGATTTTTTTTGGCGGACGATTTTGCCCCCCCCCCCTGTGGAAAATCCTAGGTACGCTACTGGTAGGCATGATAGGGGCCTACATATTCGATTCTGTTTCCTGTTTATGTGCCTCGATCTTCATGCAATTTTCTAACGATTTAGTTACGATTTAGTGAGTGTGTGAAGGATGGTCCGATTTTTAAGAGACGTACGTGTATCAATCTCATATGATAATTTTTCATGTTTATGTCCGAGTATAGACCCTTTACACCAACAATTACTGGCGTGGAGGTGTGTTGGGGAGCTTGGGGGTCAGGTCATGGACCCCCTCCAAACCCCCAACCCCCCTCCCCCTAAAAAATCCACTACCGTGGAAAGGGGCCAATGGGTGGGGGAAAGGGGGGGGGAAGACTAAATATGGTATACTTTTCTAAACATAATATTGTCAAAATCTATCACAAAATCAGGTTTTCGTAAGAAAGTGTTACAATTTTTGCTCGCTCGCTTCGCTTTCTCAAGACTTTAAATTTTTTTAAAAGATGATCGTCCATTTTTGTGGATTCTATGGGTATTAGTAATTATGACTCTAACGTAAAATCAGCTCAGCGTATTTTGTTCAGATTCAGCAATCGACAGCATTTGAGTGGTTTTATTTTATTGATAATATTCATAATATTTATTCATAATAAAGAAGCCCTTCCAATTTTTATGCACCTTGAAATATTGAATGCGTGTATTTTTCCTATTTACTGTTTAAAGCATTTCTTTTATTCTAAAGGTGTGTGTAAGGGGGGGGGGTGTAAATCTGGTTATTTTCCATGTTTATGTCCGGGTATAGACCGTTTACACCAGCAATTACTGGCGTGGTGGGGGAAGCTTTGGGGCATGGACCCCCCCCCACAAACAAAATGCCGGGGGAAAAGACTATTCCTTTTCTAAACATAATATTGTCAAAATCTATCACAAAATCCGGGTTTTCGTATGAAAGTGTCACAATTTCTGCTCGCTCACTTCGCTTTCTCCAGACTTTTAAGAAATTTTAGTATGAGCGCCTGTTTTTTATGGATTTTATGGGTATTGGAAATCATGACTCTGACGTAAAGTCACCTCTGTGTCTTTTGTTGAGATTCAACACTTGTCAGCATTTCATAATAAAGAAGCCCTTCCAATAGATCCACCTTGAAATATTTATTGAATGCGTATATTTTTCTTAACTTTTTAAGAGTATTTCTATTATTCTATAGCTATGTGTAAGGGGGGGGGGGAGGGGTGGGTGTAAATCGAAAACTCGTGTTATTGCATTGTTTTATATACCTGAACACATACTGTGAAAGTGTTGTTAATAAAAATGAAACGTTACCAAAGAGAAGTTTAAGATTTAAAGCAGCCAATTGTATATAATGATCTTTTAATAAAAAAACATTAGGACCTAAAGTTCAGTGAAAGAAAGAGCGAGAGAGAGAGAGAGAAAAAGGGGGGAGAGAGGGGCGAGAGGAAGATCGACAGAGAGAGGAACATGAATTTCTTTTCGATTTTGATTGATTGAAGGACTGAACAAGAATGTAATTTATTCTTTTCAATTTATATATTCAACTATAATATACATAATACATTGGCACATAATGTATAATACATTCTGATCATCCATGGCGATATAAAATAAACATAACAAAGAAGAAAAATGTGTCCCTAAAAGCCTCATATGCGAGAAGGGATCACCAAGAATAAAACGAAAGAATAATGTATATCTAGGAGATAATTCAAGAATATTTTTTCAAATATCTCTTTCAAGGAGGGGGGCATGCCTTAAAGGGAAGAGAAATCTTTACTCACTGTATTGCTCTTCTTGAGTCGCTTGTTTCCTCTGTGCATCTCGACAACATACAAAATGGCAGAACGAAGAGCGATAATATGCACTAGATAAAAGCAAAATATAAGGGCTCAAGGCTGAGGATACAGTCAGCGTACGTAGAACACCAAACTCCCATCCAGTGCTAATTTCAGATCCAGTCTGGGTCAATATCAGAGTTATCTGAAAGAAAAGTAAAAAGATATGAAAACTATTTGTGTCAGTATTTATATGTTTAATTTCCTCTGCACATTTTGTAAGGTAGCACGTCGCCGTTAAACATAAAAACCTCGCAAACTATACTGTTATTTGAAATTGGGCTACAGTTCCGCACCTGAAGGTTCAAGACCCAAGTTCGTAGGATACATTTTTTTAAATCACATAACGGTTTTTGAAATTCTGCCTATGACTATGACGAAAGAAAAAAACTCTGGTTGAAAAAGAAAGGTATTTTCTCTAGGCACATGTTTATGTATTACGAAAGGTTTTAGAAAAAGCATTTATCAGGCCACGAAACGACACCTTAAAGGTTTACGATTGTGATAACCTGTCATTATCATTATGGACTGGCCGATTTTGATTTGTTTCTGAGCCATGTTATCATGATAATTAACATGACGATAGTGGTGAGGTTGTCATAATTGTAAGTTCTCTATAAAACGAACACTGGTGGTATTTTAAAAAGTGAAGTGTCAAGTGTGTCCTTAACGCACTTTGAAAAAAGAGCTGATCAGAACGTTTCTTGTCACTGATTTGGAACTTATCAAGGGCTCTACAGTGCTCAAGAACCGCTTTTTGTTCTACAAGGAATCATTTAAGGCTCTTTGTACAACCCCATACATTTATGTTGTATACACAATACCACGCAAAAAAATGTTAGGGTTCTTTACACCAGACAAAAAAAGTTTCTAAAAGACTGTTTAAAGGACAAGTCCAACCCCAGCAACAAGTTGTTTTGAATAAGAAGAGGAAAAACTAAACAAGCATAGCACTAAAAATTTCATCAAATTCGGAAGTAAAATGAGAAAGTAAAGATATCTTAAAGTTTCGCTTGATTTCACTATATGGGTATATTCACATCCTGATCAGTATGCAAATGAGGAGACATCATCCATTCACTTTTTCTTTTGCATTTTATTACATGAAATATGAAATGTTCATTTTGTCCTCATTGTCATGTAAAACGAAATTTGACTCCTTAGTGAACATGTGTAATTATCATTGTTTTAACATTCTGTGGTTGTCAAATCTGTAAGCCTTGAAATATTGTACGATTCAAACAATAAAAAAACAAACAAAAGGAATAGTGAGTGAGGGACATCATCAACTCTCTCATTTGAATATCACCAAGTTGTGCATATAACTGTTTTGTGAAAAGTATGGGAAAATTTTAAATATCTTAGCTTTCTTATTCTACATCCGATTTTGATGAAATTTTTAGTGTTATGCTTATTTGATTTTCCTCTTCTTATTCAAATTAATTTTAATCTGGGGTGGACTTCACCTTTAAAGATCATTTTCTGCTTCATTGAAGAACCAAAAAAGGTTCAAAATATGGGACACAGAAACATTACAATTTGCGACTTCATTCTAAGAGTGTATCATTGACGCACAAAATTGGACACGACACTTGACTTATCTATTTAAGGGGATGGTAAAATAAATACCCATAATGGAGCGGTACAGAGCCACACCCATATCGAAAGGGGGGTAAATCCATAGACCAGTGAGTGCTCCATATGGTGCAAGGTGGCGCCTTCTTGAATCGGTGCCTTCTTCTCCCGCACATCACGTGACGGGACGCAGAGAATGGACACGTGGCAGAAAAGTGTAATTTGGAACATGACATAGGTAAGCACGATAGTTGAGATCGCGAACGCCTGGGACCCTCGAGACACTGGCGTGAAATCCAAATGACAAACCGCGTTCGGAACGGCTTCAGAAGCCACCATACCAATTTTCACCATAAGAGGAACAGCTGCATAAACAGTTACTATTAAAATCCCGCCAAAAGTGACGAATCTCATCGTCCATGCGAACCGATTTGACGTTCCCTCCTGTTTGCATATAACGAAATATCTCTCTATAGCAAGACTCGTTAGCATCCATAAGGATCCGAACTTCAATGACATTACAATCCACCCGAAGAAATCGCAGACTGACTGGTGCGTGTCAACATTCCAAGAGGAGAGGTAGGCGATGGTTGACAAGAGACAAGGGATGAGGAAAAAGAGCATCTCCAGACATCCGTACATGAAAATGAGATCATGGACGAGTCTATTCCACCGATGTCTTACCGTCCGCATGGCTGAGCCTACCGACAAGAGTAAAATGAGATTACCAACGATTCCCATGACAACGAGAACAGCGAGCGAAAGGCCTGCTGCGATATGGTCAACATTCGGGATGTTGGTATCCTCAGTTGTATTGACCATTTTTTGATCAGGTTGATGTTCCATTGTCGGGGATTAAGGAAACGATATCCTTTCACAATACGTTTCACAGACTATGAGGAAATTATAGTTGCTCAACCTTGTTTGATCAGGCTTAAAATATCATCTTTGATGACGTTGGTTTTAGGTGATGACGTTAGCGATCTATGGTTATGCATGTCGTCGATTTTCCTTTTTAGTAAGAATGATGAAGTTGACACCTGAAGGCTTTTCCTTTAATAGCCGCTGTTAAATGTCAAAGACCATCTAAAGAATGTTTTTGATTCGTTACCAGATGACGATGACTTCCTAATGTGTCAATCAACACTCGTTTCCATAGATACTCTATGATAACATGCAAATGACGTTGCTAATATGTTGTCCATGGAGGTAATACCTAAATGCTTTTATTGATACTCCAGTTTCCACCAAGTCTAATATATTATTCTAAGGAAGAGATGTGTTGACTTGTTACTCAGATGATGATAATGTCCAATGGTCTTGGTGACAGTCAATGTCTATCCCTCATTCGGTCTAGTTTCATCCAACAGAATATTCTCAGATGAGATTGTTATTGACGGTGCTGACGATGGCGTCGATACAGTGGTTGTGACTGGTCAAGATGACCACAATGATGGTGGTCACGGTGGTGTAGCTTATCGCAGAGGAGGCGAAGGTGATGGAAGGCGACGGCGAGGACGATGATGATCAGATGAATATATTCAGTAGGCCACAGGAAAGTCAGATGGCTGTGCATGACTTCTTGATGCATCTCACCATCTGAAGGAGCAAATGAAAAAGAAAGAAAAAAATCACTTGGAATATCAGGAAATAGGTGAAAACTATTCTGTACATACGTAGGGTTGTTGTGGTTCAGTGGATTAGTCTCTGGACTTTGAACCACAAGGTCCTGGTTCAAATCCCATCGCATCACTCACGTCTTTTGGCACGGCGCTTATCTACATTTGCCACTCTCCAATGTTGGTATTGAGAACTGAATGTATTAGAGAGACTTCGCTCCACGACGCACAACGGATTCAAGAACAGAGAAAATGTCCTTCAAAATGAAAAAGAACAGCTAGGTGGTCTTTGTCAAACATAGATGAACCTGAACAACAGTTTCGTCCTAAGTTCCAGAGCTGACGAAAAATGCAAATATTATATGTCGTTTTTCAGAATCAAAGCACTGTTTTGTTTCACCAAATTTCGACAAAGACTACTGTTTTCCCAGCGGGCCCTGCTATTATTACTCCGGCTTTAGCTGGGCTGCCTTGGCTCTCAAGCATTCAAGGAATTAATCCTGCCGGGTACCAATTTACCTCACCTGGGTCGAGTGCAGCACAGTGTGGATAAATTTCTTGCTGAAGGAAAACACGCCATGGCTACGATTCGAACCTATGACCCTCTGTTTGAAAGGCAAGATTCAGAACCACTAGACCACGACGAAACAATTTGATATATTATATCTAGTTATACAGACAATGCGAGCACCAGGAACAATAAAGGCATAGGCCCTGAACAAATTATGTTTAATAAAGTTCTAAAAAATAAATCCTCATGTAATTTACAGTAACATAACACGATTGTAATATAACGTTATCGAGCAATAATTTCTTATTTCCCATTATGTTTCTCTTCCTTTCTCCCTCTTTTTCTCCTTTTTTTTTGAGGGGGGAGGGGCACACGCTCCCGTATGTATATGTGTATGTATGTATGTATGTATGTATGTATGTATGTGTGTATGTATGTGTGTATTTATGCATGTATGGATATAAAGTTCCTACCCATGGTTGCCACGCAGTTATGCTAAGTTTATAGTGGCAACTCCTGCAACCTTCTTTAATCATTTTGTTACAGAAAATACAACTTTTTAATTCCTTTGCTTGTCAAATAGTGTTGTTGTTTTTCGCATAATTTAGTCCGTTTATTGTATTTTCGTTGTTGAGTTTCAGACATATCAGTACATGAAATGAAAGAAAATAAAATAAAATACCAATCACGTTATTGATGGTTTAACACCTAGTCATTTCAGTCTACGCACAACATGAAATTAGCCTGGGCGTTTTTTCGTGGATGGTGTTAGCATTTCCTGAACCCAATCATAAGATTCCATGCCAAACTTGAAATTACACGATGGTAAATGTCTTGATATATACATGTATAATCATGAAAGTCCATCTGTGTTGGTTGGAAATAACAAAAATTTGAAACTTTATGTTATCGATGAGGTCATCGGTCATTCGGCCATCGCTGAGTAAGGCTTCGGGTCGTGTGGTCCAGTGGTTAGAGCATTGGACTCATAATCGCAAGGTTGTGAGTTCGAATCCCAACTCTGCCATTGTCTCCACTTTGATAAAAAAGCCCGAGAGTGATATCTGTCGTCTATAACGTCAGCCACTATGACTGATTAACCTAGACGTAAAACGTTTCATATGTAATTGGTTATATGCCAGCTTGGCGTTTACCAGCAAAATGCTGTCCTGCCGAGTTCCTACGGGAGTTACCACAAACAGAAGCAAACAAACAGAAACAGAAGTTAGCAGCCGAAAATTTTGAGGTAATTCTTGGATTTTTTCTTTGCGTTGAGACCAAAAGTTTCACCTTTATGTTACATGTATAATTGTGGAGATGGCACAGAGAATTTTTAAATGTTAAAGTTTCAACAACTCAATTCAAAATGGAATCCCGATTTCATTTTACCTCGCATCATCCTAATATCAAATTATTGAGCGCCTTTTTTTTTTAAATAAAGCAAATATGTTTGGGAATCCTTTACAGATCGATATAACCACATCGATTAAAACGGTTTCTGTAAAGGTCAAGTCCACTCTATAAAAGGGTGAAGGGAGTTTATCTCAATGCAATCGTGAAGCATTATCTAGCACTGTCAGATAGATATAAGATATGATTATTATTTGAGAGAACACATTGTATTGTGTGCAATTTATACAGGATTGATTAAATGAATTAAAACCGCATCCAGTAAGACAACTTGGCCTCCAGATAAGGGTGTTTTTCTTTTAGGTTAAACATTTTTTTAATACATCGGATGTAACAATTTCTCTATCTTATTCTCTTATTCCCATCGCTCCCCTTCGTTTTTTCTTTTAGTTCAACATCACTTCCTATTTTGTTTCTATATACCCACCCCTTTATAAACAACGACATCATCATCACCCTCGCCACCGCCACCACCACCACCATCATCATCACCATCATCACCATTATCATCATCACCATCATCATCATCATCCTAGTCTCCTACATCACCACCGTCGGCATGACCTTAATATGAATATAGAAAAAACATCAACAATCACTTGCCACGCTCAAGGTTTCAGGAAAATATAATTTAAAAACGCAAAAGAAAACGAGGACAACTTCCATGAAAACGGAAATGAAAGAAACGGCAATAATACACCATGCGGTGATGAGAGAAAATTGTATGAATAAAACCAAAATAGGTCATGCATTCGATTTTCAGATACAGGTATATTTTAAGACTCAACACATCACTTGTTTTCAGTTTGAATGGAAAATCAACCTTGCTCTGTAAATAAATTGCCTTGTTACATTAGCTTTCAAGAAATATCTGAAGAAGAAAAAAGTTTCATGTTTTATATGTTATCCTCTCTGCACTGTATTTCGTTAAGATCTTTTTTTTAATCATTTATTTTTTTTACCGCTCGTGGATGCAGATGGCACACATTATCAGCAAATGCTGTTTTTTTTTTCGTAGGGGTCATTAAATTTATTTTTCACTTCAGAAGCCTCGACTAATAATAATCAATTTTTGCATCATTTTCATTAACCGATTCTGTTGGCGTTACTGCGGATTATTTTTGTTGTTATAATCGTGTAAATTGTAGCAATTCGGGAAGTGATACCAACTATACTAGGCCTATTTTTGTAACTTACAACCTAAATTCTACTAATTTGGCAAAGATCGTTATAAAAAATTAAAAGGCTTACTTTTCTATTTTGTAATTCGTATAGATGCTCTCTGTCAATATTGAATTTGATGACAGCTATGGACTAAAGTAAATTTAGGAAGAAGCTTACCACATTTTATCCACTCTCCGTTACGACGTTTGGAGGTATTAAAACGATTGAATCTCCTAACTCCAAGGAAGCACTGCCTCCTGTGCACACAAGACAACCAGCGGTCAGGGGGAGGTGGATGATTATGATCATTCCCCGGCTCTATGGTTACCCAACCGTATGGAAATCGTTCACAAAAGGGGAAAAGAAATAGGACTTCGATTGAAGAGCCGGTGGCGCTGAATGCTGGCAATCATGAATACCTCAACCTTGAGCTATCCTATCGCACATCGCTTCCTCTTCGGGTGATGTCAGCTTCATCTGTAATGAACAAGACATACACAGCTTGGAAATTGATGAAGATATTGAGACGCTCATCAACGTGCGAGCGCCAAAAAAAAAAAGATCGCAGAAGAATTCTTTCCGGACTGAATGGCTGTATTGGAGCAATGGGGAAAAAGAGCGTTGTTTACATGACCCAACATGAGTTTACGTGGGTTTTACCGGTACTGGTGGTCTGATAGAAGACCCAAAGGGGTAGGAAGGGGGTGGTCGGGAACGCGGCCAATAGATGATTTATATCAATTTCAGGTTAAATTTATCCAAACAAAAACATATTGGTAGAAATCGAGCAGATGTTACAAAAAGAGATATGATGATGTATATGAGACGTTTTCGACGACCCCTGAAAAGCAGAGCATGTATAAAAAAAATAGAGATAACCTAAAACAACTATGCAACACACACAAATACACACCCTCACAAAAGATTAGGCTGGCCAGCTACGTCTAACTCATACATGTCTACTAGTTGTCGACACTTTCTATATAATAGATTTAACTCAGATTTTCAAATAGGTAACTTTTACATTGTACTTTAAACCGATACAGAGTTGTAGTGGAAGGCGGGGTAAGTTGAGCATAGGGGCAAATTGAGCCACATCCCACAGGCCAAATATGAGTGAGTCAGACATTGATGTGGTGTCATGCACTGATGATTAACCCTTAAACCCACCACATTGTTTTCAACTTTGAAACAAAAAGTACTTTTTACAGGGAAAAATACAAACTTCAGCCAAAAAAGAAAAAAAAAAGGTGTGAAATAGATAAGTGCTTTTAACCCACGCACGTCTTTAAATATAATAAAGAAATAAGAACAATATTGTTAGTCTAGGTATGCATTCTCATTCTCGTCACAGTCTTTTACACGATGGATCCATAATAACTGTGTGGATGTTTAAATATCGCATTAAGTTCAGACTGGGTTAATTTGAGCGAGCCAGCATGGGGCAAGTTGATCCATGGTAATTCTTATAGTAATTTATAATAAAATAAACAAAAACTTAAAAAGCCATTGATATGCAGGCAGAAAGGAGCAAATTCACATGACAGTTCTTTTTTTTCCACGAGGATGTTAGTATTTATAGAGAATTAGCAAGTGAAAAGACTTTAAATAAAAAATGACATGCTGTTTCTTCCCACATACATTTTGTACATAGTTTTTGTGGCTCAACTTACCCCAGACGGTGGCATAACTTACCCCACAGATGGGGCAAGTTGACCCATTTGACATCGTTTTTTGTCAAAGGTCGCAATGAATTTCAGTGTGGGGGTAGAAGTCATACAAAGGTGAAAAATGTTTCCCAAGTATCAAATTAAGGTACTTAATTCTTCAATATTATAAGTTATATCAGTTTTAATATGAAAAATGCAAAAAGTGTCACAACTTGCCCCGCTTTAAATTCGCCTACAGCTCCTAATAAGCAGGTATTCAAGGAAACATCAGCCTGTTTTTGTTTTTTACATAAGGTCGGTGGATAATGTTTTGTTGATGTGTATTGTAATTATGTATTTGGGAGTTAAGGGGGAAGATGTCTTTAACGTGGCAAGTTTTTGGTCAAAAACGAAGATTAAAAATGAAAATAAAAAACTTAAATACAACTAACTCATCAAGAAAATGAAAAACTTCTGTATGGAGAATAAGACATTTTCACCCGCCTGATTTGTAATAACATTCTTTTCTTGCAATCAACTAGGTAATATCTTGACGACGAAACCATATTTTTTCATTGGCGTAACATGTATGACGTCACTACTTTTGAGTATTATGCTATTGGTGTATTCAAAGGAACACTGAAGGAAGAAAGAAAGAAGTACTACAAGCATTATTAAAACATTGACTTTGAGAAGGAAAACGGTCACTGATATTAAACTACGTCAATTTATCCCTTCATGTACGAAGATCATTGAATAAACAGATGCCCGTTGACCTTGCCTATATTTGGTGTGTGGGTTTTTTAAGAACCAATAGAGGTTATACAGAAAGTGTTTGTGTTGGTTATATTCCGTCAATCTATTATTTTGGGTTCTGTAATTGTGTTTTCTATCCACGCGGTGATGTCGATATGAAAAGGATCGATGTCCTCGAGTCATAAAAGAGAGAGAGAGTGAGTGAGGGAGAGAGAGAAACAGAGAAAGAGAAGAAGGAAAGAGAGGGGGAGAGAGAGAGACAGAGAAAGGTGTGATAGCGTGTGTGTGTGGGTGTGTGAGTGTGTGTTAAGGCGAATAGGGAGTGTGATTGTGAGGGTGTGTGTGTGGATGTATGAGGGTGTGTGTATGTGTTTGTGTGAGAGGGAGAGAGAGAGAGGGGGGTGTAGATACAAGATGAAAACGATGCCATTTTTTAAAATTCACATTTTTAATCCCCTAACCATTATTTCAAATTCTACAAATGATACCAGGTGCTTATCAAGGAAAATGAAGAAAAAAATCAGGGGCTGACTTTCAGCCCCTAATGCATTAGGAATGTGCGAGGGAGACCGACGAACGAGTCGGAATCAATGTATTTCTTTTAAACGAATGCTTAAATTGTGTAATAAATTTGCAGAGTGTGATTATAATTAAGATTATATTAAGATTATATTAAGATAAAAATGTTTTAAAGTGCAAGCAAATGTAGACAATAATTTATATTGGCTTCTGCCAAGCTTTCATTTCTATACCATGTAGATGGGAACTCAGTTGCTTCACCTGGGTGGAGAGTGGCAAATTAAGTTTAAGGCCAAAATTATTATTATTATTATTATTATTATTATGCATTACTATGAATAGAAACACGAAACGATTGAGCGGAAAGCGATAAAAGTTACTTTGGGACAATCTGTTCCATCCTGATTCATGATTTATGTAATTATTGTCTTCTTTCTAATCTACTTGTGCTAAGGTAATCTAATTCTTATGTACCACACCCTAAGCGTGCATTGGATTTAAAAATTGTGGCTGCACGATGAATGATGAAACTGCTGGGATTAATGGCAATCAGTGACAGTGATTTAGTTTTCTTCGAGGCAGGAAGCGAGCATCCTTTGAAAGTGTCAGGTTGATATCATTAACAAACATCTCTTTCAAGAATGTCGCCTGTTTATTAGTTGGTTTCCATGACAACCAAGGGGTTGCTAGAAACGGAGACGGCATTAAATGTTATGTATATGCGTCGTAATCGCCCATTCCACAATTTTTTTTTAAGAAATAAAAAATTAAGTGAAGTTGCCTCCCTTTCCATCCGGCTTGAAATTCAAGGCTGGGGTAAAGGGGGGGGGGGTGGAGTAGCCTATGTGTATCTATAGTAACCCCATTGCAACTTTCTTCATTCAGACGTTAACTTTATTTTTTAAAATGTAAAGAACATAAGGGGGAGAATTAAACACCAAACAATAACATAAAAAAGTACAGTCCCGATAGGTACTGTAGCACTAACCAACCGGGTAGCCAGGATTTAATTTGGGAGGGGGCCAGGGCGGCGTGTCAACACTTAAAGATCGCGCGAAGCGCCCTCACTAGGGGAGAGGGTGCAGGGATGTTTTCAATGTCTCATCAAATTCAAATAAAAAGAGGAGGTCTCTTGCGTCTCTAGTACCGAATTCAACTCGAATTTAATTATGAGCACCACAAATAATTATGGGAAAAG